>NC_083444.1:16408364-16658988 GCF_020745735.1 Hemiscyllium ocellatum
GTGGGATGTGGGTATCACTGACTGAGTCTGTAGTTATTCCCCATGCCGAATTGCACCTGAGAAGGTACTGCTGAGCTGCCTTTAACACTGATGGAATAACAATATATTTCTAACTCAGGATGGTGAGTGACTCAGAGGGGAATTTGAAGGGGTGATGTTCCCCATCTATCTGCTGGGCCCTTGTGCGTTCGAGATGAAAGCCCTTGTGGGTTTGGAAGGTGCTTGTGTGAGGATCTTTGGTGAATTTCTGCAGTGCAACATGTAGTTGGTAAACACTGCTACTACTGAGTGTCAGTGATGGAGGGAGGGGATGTCTGGGGATTGATGCCAACCAAGCGGCTGCTTCATCCTGATGTTGTTTTTCTGGTGGCAGAAACCTGAACAAAGCAGCTGCTTAGTTGGCACCACATCCACAAACACCCACTCCCTCCACCACTGTTTCTCAGCAGCAGCAGTGGTGGACCACCTACAAGATGCACTGCAGTTCACCAAAAGTCCTCAGACAGCATCTTCCTAACCCACAATCTCTACCATCCAGAAGGACAAGCCCAGCAGATACATGAGAACGGATATCCCTGCACATTCACCTCAAAGCCACTCACCATCCTGACTTGGAAATATATCACCGTCCCTTCACTGGGTCAGAATCCTGGAGCTCCCTCCCTAACAGCATTGTGGGTCTACCTACACCACACGGACTGCAGTGGTTCAACAAGGCAGCTCACCCCCCCACACACATTATGGAGGAGCAACTGGGAACAGGCAGCGTTCCCAGCCAGGTCTGGACCAGCAATGCTCACGTCCCGCGAGTGAATAAGACAAAGTGCATGCAGGTAAATGCAGAAACAACAGTGAATCTGATCAGCACACCACCGTCTTCACTGGGGATATTAGGGATGGGCCAGAAATGCTACTTTAGTCAGAGATCCCCCACATCTCATGTACAAAGTAATAATGTTTGATATTGACAGTAGAATTTAGGATTAGGAACATCATCAAAAACCTGAAATTGAGCATCAGGTCAATAAGAGTGTCAAAGAATAGATAATGAGAATAGATTGGCAGCTGATGTAAAACTTTGGTCATTATGCAAATCAGATAATGGTAATAAGACAAGGACTAATTCTGTCCCAAAATTGCAAATGTAGATCATACACTCCGAGCTGAGGTAATAAATGAGAAATTAAGATTTGTTTTATGGGTGATGAATAAGATGGGAGAAAGTGAGGACTGCAGATGCTGGTGATCAGAACTGAAAAGGTCTTGCTGGCAAAACGCAGCATGTCAGGCAGCATCCAAGGAGCAGGAGAATCAGGGTTTCGAGCATGAGCCCTTCTTCAGGAATGAGGAAAGTGAATAAGATGGGACAGCCCAGGGAGAGCTGTGGGAGCAGAGTCCCTGTGTATATTGAAGAATGAGAGAGTTGGATCCTTGTCGGAGCTAATTACTGCAGATGCTGGAATCTGTACTGAAAACAAAAAATGCTGGAAATCACAGCTGTCAGGCAGCATCCATGGAGAGACGGCAGGCTAAATACTTTAAGTTTATCTCCATCAGAGATAGATTCTTGATCAGTTGGGAATCGAAGATTAAAATGAAAAGGCAGAATGTAGTCGTGAGGAATGTTGGATCAGCCACGTTCCCATGAATGGTGGAACAGTCTGGAGGGGCCAAATAAATAGTAGGTCCGAGGGGAACTGAGGATCAAAGGGACCTTGGATCGCTGAAGCTGAGAGCACAGGTAGTCAGGATGGTTAAGAAGGCGTATGGGATGCTAGTCTTCATTAACCAGTGATTAGAATATCGAATATAGAACACAGAATCTGAAGAGACCCCAGAATGTTGCTATCTTATAAATGTGGCCTTCCTGAGGAAATGGAGACCATCACACATTCAGGCGGATGGAAATGGGCAGCAGTTTATCAAGTTGTATTCCCGGTGGGATGTGGAAAGGAAATGTTGTGGATATAAATTAGCAGCAGGAAGTTATTTGGGAGTAAGGAGAACTCATGTCAAAATCCAAGAACATTTTTATTGGCCTGAACTGTATAAAGATGTAGTCGAATTTTGGAGGACATTTCACATGTGTCAGGAAATTGGAAACTTTCAGGCAGTGATAAAGTCAGCAACTTTAATATCAATTCCTGCATTTGGAAACATTTTAAAAGGATGTTAATTGATTGGGTCGTGTTGTACTAAAATTAATAAAATTCAAATTTAGAAGTAAGTAAATCAAATTTATAAATCAAAACCTATTGGGAGGGGCAGCGTGATTGTGCCCCTAACCGTGAAACTTGACCAGGCCGTCCCTCCTTGAACATCAGGTACAGCAGTTTTTATAGTCTGGATGGCACGTACAACAAAAGACCGCGAAAGATGGATTCTTGTGTTCTGTACATGCACACATGGAGATCGCCATTGTGTTCTGTAAGTATTTCTTGTTTAGTTCGTTCCTGTTTTCAGTTCCCCCCTTTGTGGTCTGAGACATGCAGGAGCATGATGAACAGACCACCACCATCCAGTAATAATCAGTGGGGTAGGATTATAATCATGAAACTGTTTCCCTTCCTGCTGGATATTATCAGCCTCCAGGCGGATGTGATCCGCTTGGTCAGTTATATTGTCTGAGGTATTCGGAATGTATCTGCCGCACTCGGCCCCAATAACAGCACAGGGGCCACTTGTGCCACTTGCAAATAGGAGAAAGTGAGGACTGCAGATGCTGGAGATGAGAGCTGAAAATATGTTGCTGGAAAAGCGCAGCAGGTCAGGCAGCATCCAAGGAGCAGGAGAATCGACGTTTCGGGCATGAGCCATTCTTCAGGAAAATGTTTTCAGCAAGATTTTCAGCTCCACTCGCACGACAACACAACAGTACGGGGGGCAATGACCTCAGCCGACACCTCGGAGATGGCCATGCTTACCGCTGCAAAGCCATCGGCAGTCTTATTAGCCAGCCTTTCCAAGGTGGAGGCCATATTGATCAGTTCCCTAGCAGCCTTAGCACTCCCATAGGCGGGGAAGGCGAACATACAGAATCGCTCGGTCTGAGTGATGGACCGTTTGGATTGAGGTGGATGCAGTTTGGGATGAACGCGGAGGGAACTGTGATGGTGAACAAAAGGTAGCACATAGGCAAGGGAGCAAGATCCAGACCAATATGGAGGGAACCAAGGGTAGGCCTTGACAGCACGGTCAGAGTAATTCTCATTGTAAGGCCTCAGGTAATCAGTCAGAATTGAAGTCCAAATGGTTTTGTACGTTTTCCCTGTCGTCATGTTGACAACCTCAAGGCTCAGAATATTCCAGAAAGAAACGATCGGCGGGCGGACGGGGTAAAGAGCAGGGAACCGGAATATTTGCTGGTTCCGGCATTCCCTGATGTGGAATTAAAACAAATCTCCCCCGTGGGCGTTCCTTCACCCGCGGTGTTTGTGGGTGTCAGAGCCAGAGGGGTGTATGTTAAAGGATGTAGTGAGGCCGGAACCAACCTTGATAGTTTTGCATGTTATAACCCGTGGTCTCCCAGGTGACCTCATCATTGGCAGCAGAAATGGTCTGGTCAGGGCCTCACATGAATGACCGGGGAGATTCTCTGTCAGACCGAACCCCCGGCCATTCCCCAAATGGATAAATGTGAGGAACTGTTCTGGTCCAATCACCATTCCACCATTTTGGATTTATTAAACGGAATGGGACTCAGGGGAATCCCCCCAATAGAGTGTGCAGGGATTCGAGTACACACCCAGCATTTCGAGATGTTATTTTGCTGTGTGTGCTGATAGAACATGGTGAGGTATATGGAACCCCGCGCCTACTCCGGGGAGCAGGACTGAGGGTGGCACAATTCATTTGGTGCTGCCCCCCAGTGGCTACCAGGCAAAGGGTGAAGGCAACAATTAACAGGAACATCCTGGAGCTTCCCGAATGGAGTTATATAATGGTCCAAAGGCTGTACCGCCCACACACAACAGCCCACGCTCTCGGGTCCCGTTCACAACAACCGCGCACACACGGACATCGTCAGCAGGTCTCGAGAGGAGTCAGTCTGAAAAGAAAGCAGAGGGTGAGGATGATCAACCAGTGTCTGGATATTTCTTCAGTTGTGACCAGTGTTTCCAGACTCCCCCTTCCCTCACATGTCAATACAGGTGGGTGTGTCACCGCTAATGATAACCTCAGAGGGACCATTCTACTGAGGGGCGAAGCCTGGTTTAACGGCAGAGTCTAAACCATAACCTTCCTACCCACCGATGGGACCTCCACACAATTCTCTAATTGCCTCTGTTCATCCCTCCCTCACCTTCCTGTTTGTCCCGAACTGTTTGCCACATCTCCTTCAGCTGGGTGCTCAGTTCGAGCACATAGCGATGTATTCTATCGCAGCGAGGGCCAGCACCGGAACCGTCCCATGATGATGGAATCGGGCAGTTACATTGCCCGACCTGTCATTGAGTCATAAGGGGTCAAAACATTCGACCGGCTTGTGGTGGACTGGAGTTTGTCAGAGTCCTGCATGGCTTTAGCAAGGGAGGGTTTAAGAGTTCTGTTCATTCGCTCCACCATGCCTGAACTTGTGGATGGTAGGGTGTATGAAATTTCAGTTTAATGCCCATCAGCTGACATGTGGTTTTTCCAACACTTCCAGTGAAATGGCTCCCCGGTTGAAGCCTATCTGGGACGGCACACCCCTCCCCCCACCTGGGCATCCCCTCCTCAGCTACAACCCTTGCCACAGCGTTAGCTGATCAGTTCTGGTAGGGTAGGCCCCGACCCACCTGGTAAATTGGTCAATAATCACAAGATCATCCGTCTTCCCATGGGATTTGGGAAGAGGTCCCATAAAATCCATCTGTAACTGCCCCCAGAGTCCCTTTGGGCGTGGCTGAGGCCCCATTCTAATTTTAATGGGCCAGCCTGGGTTGTACTGGGCACACGTCACACAGCGGTGACAGAATCGAGTGAAATCTCTGCCCATGCCCTTCCACCACCATTGCTTCCCGATGTTGGTTATCATAGCATCACGCCCCCACCTGGGAAATGCCAATGTGTAATTACATCCTGAGAAGGATCCTTTTATCCCCACTTTCAGCTCACCCCAGCCTCTCTGACTCTCACTGTGTCTGTGTCTGACCCCATTGTGTTCAAAGTGATACAATGCCACCCCCTGTTGGCCTCCCTCTGCCACTGCACAAGGGCAGGTTTTTTTCTATCGGGACAATTAGCTCCTGTCCCTGTCCATTCCATTGTCTGTAAACTGCAGGCCCTGTTCCCTGTCCAAATTAATTCCAGCAATAACAACCCCCCCGGCCCTGACTTTACCCCCTCATATTTTATGCCCCATCTTGCAGTGCCCACTATTTTACGTCTCTCACTTTTGCCCTCCACAATCCCACCGCCAACAATTTTGCCCCCTGCCAATTGTGACCAGAACTGGGGGAGTCAAAATGGGGGGTGGGGGGAATATATTTTCTCTCATATTGTCCCACACCATTTTTTTTGTTCCTCCCCAGTTTTTTGAAACTGCCCCAATTGAGCAACTTCCTCCCCCACCGACCCCACCCCCGGTTTTCTGCCCTGGCATTTTTGCCCATCCCCAGAGTTATTACCCCCACCCAACTCTTGCACTTTCCCCCCAAACATTTTGCCCCCCACCACCTTGTCCTGGTCTAATTGCCCTTTCTCCATACTGCCCCCACTGCCATTCCAACCTGCATCCCCCCACTGGATATAAAAGCCCCCTCTGTGTCTCCATCGTGTACAATAACCGTCTTCCCTCCCCTCCCCCCTTCACTGTGCCCTCGCCCCTGGGCTGGAGGGGGTGGGGCACGGGGAGGATGCACACTGACTGACTGGCCTAGAAACTGTGTGCTTTTTCATGCACAGCAAGATCCCATGCTCCCCCTCCACCCTCATCAGTGAGAAAGGGGCTTTCTCTCCCCCACCCTCACCCCCTGTTGGGACGGCAATGGGAGACACAGGGAACAGCAAGATCCCACTGTGATAACAGCATGTGCAGCACCAAGTGCTACCGAGTTCAAATCTACCCTGGGACAGGAACAGTAGGACAGAGGGAGGGAGCGACAGATAGGGAGGGGGAGAGAAAGCGAGTGAGATGAGGGACAGAGACTGAGGGAGGGACACAGAGCGAGCCAAGGACAGAGAAAGATCCCAGGGAGAGACAGAAGGACAGAGATGGAGAAAGAGAGAGACGCACAGTGTGAAACCAGGGAAAGAGAGAGACAAACACCCAGGCAGAGAGAACAAAGGGCAGAGAAAGATCCCAGGGAATGAAACTCCCAGGGAGAGAAACAGGGGACAGACAGGAGAGCGTGTAAAACCCAGGGAGAGTATTGGACAGAGAGAACAAAACACTTAGGGAGGGGTAGACAGGACAGAGAGAGAGAAACAGAGAGAGAGAGAGAGAGAAATGCCTAACACAGGGAGGGAGGAAGAGAGAGAAAGTAAAAGTCCAGTGAGAGAAATCCAAAGGTGAGAGAGAGAGAGAAAGAGAGAGAGAGCCAGAGAGAGGAAGAGAATGAGGGAAGAGCAGCCACAGGAGAGAGATACAACAGACAGCTAGTGAAGGAGAGGGGGAGTTGATGGTATGAGGCAGATAGAATGATCCTCAGGCAGGAACAACAAGATCCCGCAGGGTTTACACTGAGAGGGGTGTGGGGAGAGGTTAGCAGGGAGGTTGGAGATTGAACTATTCAACATTTCCAGGAAAGAGGGAGGATCCAGAGAGTTGTAGGAAGGGAATCTACAGGGGAATGTGAACAGGGACGAGATGGGAAGGATGGGGATTGAAGGAAAGATGTGGGACAGAGATAGAGAGAGTGAGCTGGGGACACAAAGGGAGAGGTGAGAGCTGGATAGCGAGAGGGAGGCAGTGACATCTGTGGGATCAGACTGTGCAGCAGCGCCCTCTCCATCTTTCTGCCCCTTTGACAACCCCCCAGCCCAGAACTTGCTCCTTGTGATAAATATCCTACAGAGACGGCCTGAACCCCACAATTCTAATGCCTCTGTGTGTGTGTGTGTAAATGAACAAGGAGACAGGCCAGTTTCTGATTGTTCTCTCTCTCTCTGAATGTTTCTGGCTCTTGTCTGACGATTCCAGGCGGCAGAAATGATTTGATTCTCTCAGTCCGCTCACCGTCCTGAGGTTCAGCTCCCGGATCCAATCTCCTCCTCTGGGAACTGACAGAGACAAATAAAAATTGATTTGAAATAAAATCCAACAGTGGTACTAAAAGCACAGCAAGATCCCAGTGCTCTTTGGCCTTCCACAATCTCTCACTTTACGTGATACTGGTTCAGTTTAATTATTGCATCAGTAATGCATTGCATCACATCACAGCAACATTGAAACACAAAGAAATCACAATAGACCAGTTAACCAGAGGCTAGAAATACACACAGCAAGATCCCACTGCAGCAGTGTGACATCAGACAGATCGTGTGTGTCACTGGCGTTGGTTAAGGGTTCAATTCTGTCTCCAGGACAACAGAGGGACCAACCCAACTGTTCAACAAATTCCAAACACTTGCCCCTCTGTTCCCCCCTCTCTGTAACCACCTCACTCTCTCTCCATCTCTGATACCTCTATCTGTTACTCCCCACCCCGTGTTCCTTCTCTCTCTCTCTGTTCCTCCTAGTTTACTCTCCATCTCTGAGATATCTCTGTTCCCTCTCCCTCTCTCTCTGTTGCCTCTCTCTCCATCTCTGAGATCTCTCTTTGTGTATTTCTCTCTAATTTAATCCTGTACACTGTAATCTTTATTCCCCTCCACTTTAAATAACGACGGCTCATTTATCATCCGACTCTCTCTATGACTCACATTCCTCTGACATTGTGACAAGACTTTACAGAGGGTCAGATATTTTGGGTATTATTTCCCTCCTCGGGAGTCCTGCCTCACAGATCCTGCAGGTTAACCTGTTTGTGTCACAATCCCAAGACCCTGGTTACTTTAAACCCAGGCTTCAAACCCATTTTAAAAATGACAGGGCCACAATCTGACAGGACCCAATTAACCAGAGGGCCCTACAAACCAGGCCTCCACACTCCCCCCACCCTGCAGTGAAGAATAAACCTCGGGGTTATAAACAGACCACGTCTCACCTGGGCCCCACAGGCTGCAGCCTGGCAACCAGGCCTTAGGCCTCTGACCCGTGCTCCCCTCTGGAGGTTGCTCCTATCCAAGGCTTCCCTGGTCCCAGGTATTTTGGATCTTCACTTTCCAGCTTTCCCAACAAAGATTCTTTGGGATAAAAGGGAGAAAAGATAATTGGGGAGGTCGGGGCGGTGAGCGAGAGCACTTTGATGCAGAATTACACAGCAAGATCCCAGTTTTAAAAGTGGCCCCTGCACCCCCCATAACTCATCCCCAGTACATTGCAGACTGTCACAACAACATCAAAATACAAACAAATCAGAAGACAGCAATTAACCAAAACAAACACATGCACCAAACAGGGAGAGCTGCTTGTTCTCAACAGCGACAGAGAAAACAGCTCATTTTAAGAATAAATCTAAATAATTCTTGTCCACATTTATTCTCACTGAAAGGTTTGTGGACTCTTCCCCTGCAATCACTGACACATTGTAACGTCTGTCAGTCTGCTCCCTGGGGAACTCTCTGTGCCATTTGATATGGGTGATGTAATTTCTGCAGTTTAACTAAGGGTTAATAAGTAAGGGCGAACTGTGAGACTGAATGTAAGTTAGGCTGGAAACAGGGAGAAACTGTTATGTCAAAAACATGGCGGTTTGTAACCTTGAATGAAACTGACGTAAGCTGTTAATTAAAACTAGGCTGCTATGAAGCTAGGTAACCTTGGCAATAATACAATAGAAGCTCTTAAAATATTAAAAACATACAGATAACCAAGGCCTGGGATAGAGAAAAATAATGTAATGTTTAAGAAACAGGTGGCCATGATACAATAGTAGCTCTCAGAATATTAGAAACATACAGATAATCAAAGAGTTGGCAGAGAGAAGTGTGAAAGGTTTTGACCAATGGAATTGTTAAAAACAATATAAATCAAAGAATTGGCAGAGAAAAGCGTGAAATGTTTTAACCAATGGAATTGTCATTAATGTTTTTACATGTAAAAATAATGTATAAATATCAGTGCTGTAAAATCTTCCGTCGCGATTTTCCGAAGCTATATTTTTTGGAAGCCGCCCAAACTTGCAAGTTTGAAATAAACACCCGTTGCTCATTTGTGTGTCTCGCAGCATTTCGATTTGCCACGGGAAAAGCGGTAGCCGGAGGGGATGAGGGCTGGTGCTGACAGCTTGGAGTTCGCCTCCTAGGACGGGACCTTGTGGACAGTCTCCCTTGAAGTCAAGGGTTAAAGGACAGTCCGCGGTCGGCAGAGTGTGGAGGCAGAACTCGGTTGATCTGAACCATAGCCCTAGTGTAGAGTAGTTAGCCGAGTGTCAGGGACTATTCTCCGGAGATTTAGAATACCTAGACAGAATTCACTTATAACAAATTTGGGGGCTCGTCCAGGATATTAAAAAGAACTCCCATGGGAGGCTCTGAATGATTCCAGGACACTGTGACACACACAGATATTTGAGCAAACGATGTGAATAGGAAGCGCTTATAATAAAGTAAAAGGTTGAAGTTTTGATAAGGTAACAGGTTGAGTTGTTATCTTGAGTCGGACAACTCCGTGCACGGATCAAGGTAAGAACCTTCTCTGGTATTTGGGGTTTTCGCGGAATTGAGAAGTGTACACTGCCTTGTCGACTCTGTGGTTGTGACAGGTAACCGGGAAATTAAGGGTTAACTTGGTAACCGGGATAAAAGGGTTGACTAAGTAACCGGAGTATAGCAAACAGGTTAGCCTGAAGACCAACCATGGGTGGCCAATGTTCCGGGTCGAAAAAGGAACGGGAAGACGAAACCCCGAAAATTCCCTCTGATAGATTCTACAGAGATTGTGGAGAGCGGAAGAGATTAGTTACAAACTGATAGTGTTGAACCCCGTTTCTGGATGGTCCCTATTGTCTTTACATAGAAGCCGTATAAGGGGGACAACTGAAGTTTATTTTTACCAGCAGCTTGCAGTAAGACCGGCAGAGAGAGAGAGAGAGTGCGAGAACAGCAAGCAAAACATTTAACCCTTTTTGATTTGGCTTGAATGCACATTTGTTTGTTGGTGATTGAATGAGGAAGTTTTATTCACTGGAGCTTGAGTTCCAGGATTGTTTTAAATGTGATTCTTATGTAAACTTAACATGATTTTTTTTCAATATGTGAAGTACAGTTGAAGTTTTAGTTCAACAGTAGGCTGTCGAAAAAAAAAGACGATAACTTCCATGGTTATTATCTGAGACCTTGGATTCGGCCATTAGAATTTTTTTTAACTTGAATTGACAAATTATTGTAAGACAGCTCTGATTATTTTACGACCTAAAGTATTGTAATTGAGAAATGATTGGTCAGGAGTACATAAGAAAACTAATTTTGGATCTAAATTAGGGTACTAAATCTGGGTGATTACAGTGGATTTCAAAATTGGGAACTGTATGCATTTTACATTTTAAATATTAAATACTGAATAAATGGACGTAAATATATAAATATGTTTACAAGTTAGGAACAGGCTTTAAAGTTAGTCAAGCATGAATTAATAAATTGGTGTTTGAGGATATGAGAAGCTAAGAACATTGCAATATTTCTTAAAAAAAAGGAAGAACGTAACGACTAAAGTGCCGATAGGGGACAAGGAGATTGTGTTTGTGTATGACCCCCTCACCAGTGGGGAGGTCGGAACATTTAAAAGGAAATGACGATCCTGGTTGAGAATCCGATAGGATTGTCAGAACAAATTAATTTATTTTTGAGGCCCGGTCTGTATATTTGGGCTGAGTTAATGTCTATTTTTGAATATACTATTTACTGGGGGAGAAAGGAGACTTATATGGGGATACTGGATAGGGAAAGTGTTAATTGAGACTTAAAAAAAAACTAGTAGCAGCGCCAGTATTGAGCTTGCTGGACAATTTGGCATGAGAGGGGGATGGTTAAGGGTGAGGACAAATATCCCCTTCAGAACCCTAACTGGGACCACCACAATATAGAAGGGTGGAATAATATGTCAGAGTTGCGAAATTTGATAATCCAAGGGATACAAACTTGCATCCCCAAACAGCAAAATTTAGCCAAGGTTTTCGACCTGAGGCAGGGAAAGGACGAGTCTCCCTGTGCGTTCTTACACAGATTAAGGGAGTCGGTTAGGAAATGTTCGGGTGTAGACCCAGATGGGGAAATAGGATGAGAAATGGTAAAGGTTCACTTCCTGACAAAGGCATGGCCTGATATCCAGAAGAAGTTACAGAAGATAGAGGACAGGAGCGGTAGAAATGAGTCGGAGTTGTTACAGGAGGTTCAGAAGGTATTTGTATAGAGAGACATAATGGCGGAGGAACGGAAGGCTAAGATAATGATAGAAGGGAGGACTGTGAGTCCCCTGGGAGGATGAATGAAGGACACAAGGATGTCGCGGAAGGGATAGAGGAAATTGGCAGAAGGGTGGTGAAGAGAAGTGGAATGTCCAGGGTAAGGGCTATGGACAATGGAGGCCGAAACCCGCAGGATGTTATCACTGTGGGAAACTAGGTCATTTCAAACGAGAATGCCCGGAGTTACGGAGAGAGAGAGAGGGCATCTATGGGATGGAATGTGAATAGGGAAAGGAGTCGGATAGATAAGGCGGATATCTAAATCTGAATATTTATATATGTTTGAATGAGATGGGCCGGCCCAATTAGGAAGAACGAACGGAAGCTGCTAGTATCACTGGGTATGTGGGTGTTTGAGTAAAATCTGTTTGTTGTAAGAGAGAGAGGATCTCTGTGTTGGTGAAGATCTATGTGTGTCTTTGTTTGTGTAAATCTGATTGTAAAAAAAAGTAGTCTCTGTGGATGTGAGAATTTGTGTTTGTGTGTGAATCTTTTTGTGTGAAATTCTCTGCGAAAATCTGTGTGGAGCTGTGGAAGTAAGAAACTATGTGTCATATCTCAAAAAGAGAGAGAGGAAGCTACTGCTGCAAGCTGTGAGAGAGAATCTAGCAGAAGGCTTCTCAGCTAACAAGCAGTTTAACACTTTGTGCTCTGGCTTGCATTCATCTGTTTGTTAATGGTTTTATGTTTAAAACTTGTTGTTTGTCATTTGATTCAGTGTGCTATTTTTGATTGTAATTTTATGAATGCTTAACGTTATTTTCTTTCATGATATAATTTTATTAGAACTTAAGGAGGGAAAGGAGGACCATTCATGAGATTAAGGACGAGGTAGTAATAAGTTAGAACAATTGCAAATTCACATAAGGGGTGGTATTCACCTTCAGGAAAATGAGGCAGGGGAGCAGAGGCTCCGGGGGGGGGGCAAAAGTGCCCAGTTACACAGAGAGATAGGCTGCTGGTGAGGCAGGGGGGAACAGAAACTCTGAGGGCAGATGCGAATTAATATGGGTAACTTGAGAGTGAGTTTCAGGACATTGAGACAGTAAGTAGACTGTATTGCAGTGAGACTGTTCATGGGGGCTATATGGCGCGTAGGGCTGAATTGAACAACTGTACGGGGGTGGGGACAGCGATAGGTAGGGAGCGGGAGCTCCGGGGGCGGATGCGCCCAGACACAGGAAAAACATTACATTTGACGACTGCGATGCGCTTGAAAGAATCAAAATGTTACTGACAACCGACCCTGGACAGTTCCCTATGTAGAGCAGTGACCTCTGGGGAAGAGGGGGGAGATCTGCCACATGGGGACTGCCCAGGCAGCAGTACTGGAGACTGGGAGTGGAGATAGTTGGGGAAAAGAGTTAGCACTTGAAGACCTGGTGGTCGAGGGGAGGTCGCTATGAGCTCCGACGCACAGACACAGGAGACAGCGGCAGGCAGACATAGACAGAGAGACCAACACCATAAGAGAGAGAGAGAGAGAGAGAGAGAGAGCGATCGGCTGTGTGTGAGGACCTACAGAGAGAGAACGGAAGCTATTACATTTTGTTGTGTTTCTGGCTGAAAGTCATCTGTTCGTTACTGCATGAATGTTTGAGTGTTTATCACCTAGAGCTTGAGTCACGAGGTATGTGTATCTGTAAATATGTTGAGACCCTGGGCTTCGCTGTTTCTCGTTTACTCCACCAGGGACTCCTGACTCAGACTCCACCTCTGGATTTCGCTGTGCACACTATTGAACCCGGTGAAGGGGTTTTGATCAAACATTGGCAACAGCAAACTCTCGAACTTGTGTGGGACGGCCCGTTCCTAGTACTCCTCACCACTGAACGGCGGAGAAAGGCTGGCAAAGGGTCAGTACCCTCTCCAGTTAAGAAAGGAGTCTGGACAGCCGAATCAACACGTGACCCACTGAAACTCAGACTGAACAGACTTTGAGTAACTGATTATACAGTGGCGACGCGAGCGCGGGGATTATTTCTGTAGAATTGTATGTTAAATTGTTTTGTGCTCCATTATGATGTTTCAGAGTTATGGTGCTAGACTGGGATTTGGGCAAATGTCTTTTTCTTATGTGGATGTATCATTGGTTGTTCCTGAGTCTAAAAATCCACAAGTGATAGAAGCTGATGCATGCAACTTAGTTGGTTGTTTGTCTGTAGATCTACAGAGACTATATACCTCGGTACAAAGATACAGTGTCACCCAATATACCTGATAATCAAGGAGACCTCATCGGACCAGTTTGGGGTGAGGTGAAGATAAACAAAAACATGGACAATTTGTTGGCTGCTGTTTTCGAGTTGATGTAGGGCAGAAAGAACTTGGGAACCCACTGGAAAGTTACAGAGGTAAAGGACTTGAGACGGATTTTCGCAATAGAAACGGAATATGGGGATGCAAATGCCTGGGTAGAATGGGTAAAGTCTGAACAGAAGCAATTGCTATGCATGTGCCTCCGGCAGGCCGTTGGCCCAAGTGGCCCCCTTTCCGTTCGGGTGGGAGCAGGACATGCAGGGCATGGAATGTATGATAGCCCTGTATCAGGAAGAGACTGCATGGAGTGATGGGAATTGTACCTCCCTATCTCGGATATTCCCTCCTTTGAAGGCGAAAGAGGTACGTGCTCCACCCCACATTTTCAGGATTTGGGGGAGCTAACATTGTGTACAGAGATTAACAATGTCACCGCAACAAAGGAAGGAGGGAACTATTCAGCACTACAGGTTCCCCGAGCGGATCTGTGGTGGTACTGTGGAGGGAAACTGTTGAGACCCACCCTGCCCCCAGATTGGGAAGGGATATGTGCAATTGTACAATTGGCAATTCCATTTACCCTGGCATTTGAGAAGGAAGACATAGTAGGGGAACAGGAAAGACATAAGAGCCAAGGGCGGTTTATTAACTTTACCAGAGACGCAGTCAAGGGGCTGGCGGAGCAACTGGACGCCACCAGTCGGATGGAGTGGGAGAATAGGCTAGCCTTGGATAGCAGAAAATTCGGGTGTAAATACTGATTGGACTGGCTGGAGCTGTGGTTCGGGAAATGGAAAGGGGTGATGGTCTCAGTTATAGTTTCGTTCCTGGTGGTAACAGGGGTCTTAGTCATTCTGGCCTGTTGAATAATTCCCTGTGTGTGGGGTTTAATCACCCACCTTATTGAGACGGCCCTGATGAAGGGCGACCCGCGTACAGTGGTGGGCATTCACCTCCAGACTGTTGCGGACGACCCTGAGGCTGATTGGGATAGACAGGCCATGATTATGCTGCAGAAATTACAGACCGTATAAAAAGACGGGGGGATTGATATGGGTGATGTAATTTCTGCAGTTTAACTAAGGGTTAATAAGTAAGGGCGAACTGTGAGACTGAATGTAAGTTAGCCTGGAAACAGGAAGAAACTGTTATGTCAAAAACATGGCGGTTTGTAACCTTGAATGAAACTGACGTAAGCTGTTAATTAAAACTAGGCTGCTATGAAGCTAGGTAACCTTGGCAATAATACAATAGAAGCTCTTAAAATATTAGAAACATACAGATAACCAAGGCCTGCGATAGAGAAGCGAGAAATGCTTTAGTCAATAGAATTGTTAAAAATAATGTAATGTTTAAGAAACAGGTGGCCATGATACAACAGAAGCTCTCAGAATATTAGAAACATACAGATAATCAAAGAGTTGGCAGAGAAAAGCGTGAAATGTTTTAACCAATGGAATTGTCATTAATGTTTTTACATGTAAAAATAATGTATAAATATTAGTGCTGTAAAATCTTCCATCGCGATTCTTCCAAAGCTCCTTTTTTTTGGAAGCCGCCCAAACTTGCAAGTTTGAAATAAACATCCGTTGCTCATTTGTGTGTCTCGCAGCATTTTGATTTGCCACGGGAAAAGCGGTAGCCGGAGGGGATGAGGGCTGGTGCTGTCAGCTTGGAGTTCGCCTCCTAGGACGGGTCCTTGTGGACAGTCTCCCTTGAAGTCAAGGGTTAAAGGACAGTCCGCGGTCAGCAGAGTGTGGAGGCAGAACTCGGTTGATCTGAACCATAGCCCTAGTGTAGAGTAGTTAGCCGAGTGTCAGGGACTATTCTCCGGAGATTTAGAATACCTAGACAGAATTCACTTATAACAATGTGGCCTCCTCTACATTTGGAGAGACAGGCCGCCTACTTGCGAAACGTTTCAGAGAACACCTCTGGGACACCCGGACCAACCAACCCAACCGCCCCGTGGCTGAACACTTTAACTCTCCCTCCCACTCCACCAAGGACATGCAGGTCCTTGGCTTCCTCGAGCGCCAGACCAAGGCAACACGAAGCCTGGAGGAGAGAGCCTCATCTTCCACCTAGGAACCTTCCAACTACAAGGGATGAATGCAGATTTCTCCAGCTTCCTCATTTCCCCTCCCCCCACCTTATCTCAGTCCCAACCCTCGGACTCAGCACCGCCTTTTTGACCTGCAATCTTCTTCCCGACCTCTCCGCCCCCACCCCCTCTCCGGTCTATCACCCTCACCTTAACCTCCTTCCACCTATTGCATTCCCAACGCCCCTCCCCCAAGTCCCTCCTCCCTACCTTTTATCTTAGCCTGCTTGGCACACCTTCCTCATTCCTGAAGAAGGGCTTATGCCCGAAATGTCGATTCTCCTGCTCCTTGGATGCTGCCTGACCTGCTGCGCTTTTCCAGCAACACATTTTTCAGCTCAAACGTACATAAAGCCTGGGATCTCAGATCGGAATCTTAATCCGGAGAAAATATATATTTAGTCTTTCAAACATTGGCAAGTAAACATCATCAAATTATTTTGTTAAGCTTTGTGAAGGGATACATAATTCCATTTTCCATCTCTTCTCTGAATTTCCTCTGGGTAACTGCATAAATAAAGGTGTTTGTTCAGCAACTCAGGAGCTGGAGCATGAACCCAATCTCTCTTACAAATGTTGGCAGAGGAACTGGGTATCCCAAGTAATCAAAGCATTTCAGTATGGAATAAGCAATGAACACCACCCATAACATGATGAAATTGCCAGATATAATAAATAACATAATCATGGATTTCCTCCGACTCCCCACCTCTGGGTCATTAACACTGTACCCGGTCGTCTGAGCCCGGAGTCTCCTGCGAACTCTGCTGGCTAATATAATGTTTCTGACAGTCAATGTGTTTAACAGTAGAATCAGAAGAAATGGAATGAATGGCGTTATTGTGTAATGCATTAATTCAACAATAGTCCAGACAATTGATGTCCTTACATTTGGATGTACTCGACAAAACCATGAACTATTTGACAGCCAATATCGATGGGAATACATGAAATACCAGAAAATGTTTTTCAAACAACTCAGCCCAGTCACTGTTCCTAAAACCACACCCGCTGTTTTCTTGGTGCAATGTTTATTTCTCAGCTTTTGGCAACATATGGCCACAAACCGATCAAAGGTGAACGTGACCGTGAACCAGACAGAGCAGTCTGTGGCTGCATAAAGCAGAACCGCATGGATGTTGCACAAGGAGACATAATGTAGGAAAAGAAACTCCTCCCGATATGTGATAGGAATTTGTCGTTGTATCAGATCGAAGATAATGACCTGGAGATCCACCGTTGCCATAGCCACCAGGTAATGAGTGACACATTTGGAAAGGCCACAATTTCTCCGAACCAGGATCATTATTGCAATCACATTAACTTGAAAGAAGAAGATAAATAAATGCATTTCTTGCTCAGGTATAATGAAGAAATGCTTTTTATTGCTTCATTTAAAGTGCAATATTGAAACTCATTCTTAACGGGGATCCCATGTTCTTGCAACAAACTGAAACTTTTTCACAAATTCGCTATTAACATTCCAATCTGGATGGATTCTAAATGTGGTGCTTGTCAGAGAATGGAAAAACTGCAGTCAAAGGCAATGATAACTGTGCAGCCAAAAAACAATCAGAAAGCCATGTGTCCCAATGTAAAATTCACCACTTTCACAGCTGCTCCTGCATTGAACGAATCAAAAAGAATAACTTGTCACACACGTAGAGAAGCAGTGATGACCCTCGAATAGACTGTTTCTTGGGATAAATGGGACAATGAGAAACTGTTAAAATAGCAGTGACAACAACATCTGCTTTGATCATACTTGGGAAGGAGTTACAGAAACAGCTTGAACAATCAGTTCCCTCAGTCAGAGGGCATAACACTTGCTTGATGATCTGCTCTCTAACACCAACTGAGCGATTAAGACATGCACTCAGCAGTAATGTTCTGAAAGAAAGGGGTTAATTGCAGGAAAACAGCCCCTTCCTGTTCAGCCTCTCCATGTTGCTCAAATCCTTCAACCCTGGCACCATCTTTTAAATCTTTTCTGAATGCTTTCAAGTTTCACAAGATCAGAATTGCACGCAATATTCCACCAGTGGCCGAATCAATGTCCTGTCCAGCTGCAACATGACCTCCCAACTCTCATACTCAATGTTCTGACCAATCAAGGAAAGCATATCAAACGCCTTCTTCAATATCCTTTCTACCTGTGACTCTACATTCAAAGAGGTATGAACCTGCATTCCAAAGTCTCTTTGTTCAGCAACACTCCTTAAGACCTTACCAATAAATGTATAAGTCTTGCTAAGATTTATTTTTCCAAATTGCAGCACCTCTCATTTATCTACATTAAGCTCCATATGCTGCTCCTCAGCCCATTGGTCCATCTGATCAAGATCCCATTGGACTCTGAGGTGACCTTCTTCGTTGTCCACTACACCTCCCATTTTGGTGTCACCTGGTGTCATATGGGTACACAAAACATGGGTGTTCCAGACACCGTTGGTAATGAATAAATAATGTTCCCACAGATGACAAACACATCTCCATAGATTTTAAACATTTGGTGAAAGAAGCAATGGAGACATGGGAAAAGGTCAATCCTGCAGCTAATTGTTTGCCTCTGGGTGCACTGCCTCAGATTATGATGGATACAGATTCAATGGAGGCGTTCAGGAGGGAAGTGGCAGGACATAGCCATCAGGTTTTGACGGTGTTCATAGACCTTTCCCGGAGGTATGAAAAACGATCGAACAGACTGGTGTGCTCTTCCACAGGAGCAGAGGCGATTGAGAGGAGACATGGATGAGGTATTTCCAATCATCAGGAGCGTAGACAGCATAGACAGGAAGGAACATTTCCCCTTGATGGATAGAGCAATGCCTGGAGGGGAGGGGGTGCGCAGTCGATTTAAGTTAAAGGGCAGCACATTGAGAGGAGATGTGAGAAAACAAAAATCTCTTTCCCCAGATGGTGGTGGGAATCTGGAACTTCCTGCCTGTAGAGACAGACACACTCACAACATTGAAGAGTTATTTTGAGAAGCACATGTGTTGCCAAGGCACACAAGGCTATGGGCCAAGTGCTGGACAATGGGATTAGAATAGATAGGTGGTCATTTCTGACTGGCACAAATGTGATGGCCAAAGACCTCTACGACTCTATGACTTAATGCAGCACATTTCCCAAGGACCCCGCTTCATCTCCACCTGTGACGACGCTGTCACTTAACTTTCAAACCGTTATTTTGTCCTGTGTTTTTTTGAAGAGAGTTTGTAAAGGCAGAGGTGCCCAACTGGCTACTGGAGACGGCTCCAGTAAATAAGGTAGGAGGCCTTTCCATTACTTTTAAACAATGGAGGCAGCTTCAATGGGAGTGTCCAGCTCTCACAGACCAGACTTTCTCGTTTGTATTTTAGTTGGAGCAGTCAGAAGCTTTCTGGGGTCCCAGAAGAGTTGGAAGCTTCATTGAATGATTCCTAGCTGGTACTTTTTCTGGGATCTCTTTTGATGCTTTGTTCCACCAGGATTGAAGAACTGCATTTGAGAATCTGTGCCTGAATTGGCCGTTTTGCCAAGCGGTGTGTTTATGGGATGTTACCCTATTGGAACAGTTTATTAGTAATAGGTACCCCACTTATTATTCAGTTAAATTTTCCAATAGTCCAGTTATTCTAAATTCCTCTTTATTTTGTTTGTATTTTAACTGTAGTGTTTAAATCTATTGTGTTTTGCTTAACATCGGGTCGTTTGACCAATCACATTGTATCTGGAACACGCACTTCACATCTACCTTTAAAATGAAAAAAGGGGAGGGTCCAGGCGACCTTCATTAAATATCTTCAGGGGGTCTGGTCTGGTCCATAACAAATGTCAGGATCACAATGTCTCATTCCAAGTTGGGTTTAGGATTGTTGGACTTGAAGGCAGCAAGTGGGAGGTGTTAGTGTCTATTGTTTTGGATGTTTCAACCTATTTTTGGGGTTGGACAAAGTGACGTTTGGGGGATTTGCAAAAACCTGAGCAAAAGAAAGCTGTTATACCGTGGCAACAAGCTGGAGTTGGGGTTTGTAGACAAGTTGGAGTTGGGGTTTGTAGACAAGTTGGAGTTGGGGTTTGTAGACAAGTTGGAGTTGGGGTTTGTAGACAAGCTGGAGTTGGGGTTGACAGGGTCTGTGAGAAAAGGGGAAGTAATTGCAGCAATAGCTCGACATTTAACATTGCTGGGAATGCCACTGAAATCTTCGGAAATGGCGAGAATTCATATGCAGCTTGAACATGAAAAGAAAATGCAACATTGTGAATTGCAATTAATAGAAGACAAATGAGAAAGGGGGAGAGAATTTCAACTCAGAAGTTAGCAATGAGAGAGGCAAGTCAACTTAAAAGGATGGAGGTGGAGTTAGAAAGGAGGTTGCGTGAGCGGGATAGTGATCATGAGCAAGCCCATTGTAGCCAAAGGCCAGATGGGTATCTGTTTAAATATGTCCAAGCATTGTGTAAATTCTATGAGTCAGATGTAGAAGTGTTTCTCAATTCATTTGAGAAAGTGGCTAAACAAATGAAGTAGCCAGTGACCATGCGGATATTGATGATCCAAACAATGTTGGTGGGTAGAGCAAGTGAGGTATTCGCATCAAAGGAATGGATAACGATCTGGCTCGGAGGGTGAATAGCTGTTAATGGGGACTGTTAGTTGGTAACAGTGGGTTCTGTATACTAGTAGACTATGTGATAACACGGCCCGGCGTGGAGGGGTGAGGGTAAGGACTTGGGAGAGCTCAAGACCTAAAGTTGTTGAACACAATACCAAGTCCAGAAAGCTGTGGAGTTCCTGGGCGGAAGATGAAGCGCTGTTGTTCCAGCTTGCTCAGAGCTTCGCTGGAGCACTGCAGCAAGCCTGAGACAGAGATGTTGGCCAGCGAACAGGGTGGGGTGGGGACGTGGCAGGCAATTGGAAGCTCAGTGTCTTTTTGTCGGGCAGAACGTCGGTGTTCTCCAAAGCAGGCACCCAGTCTACGCTTTGTTTCCCCAATATACAGGAGACCACACAGTGAGCAGCGAATACAGTAGACTAGACTGAGTGAAGTACTTCACCTAGAAGGTGTGTTTGGGGCCTTGGATACTGAGGAGAAAGGGGGTAAATGGACAGGTATTTCACCTTAGGCGGGGGAAGGTGTGGTGAGGCTGTGGGGTGGGGTGTTGGTAGTGAAGGAAGAGAAGCCCAGGGTGTCCCAGAGGGAACGGTCCCTGTGGAAGGCTGACAAGGGAGGGGAGGGGATTGCGTGTCTGGTGGTGACATCTTGCTGGAGGGGGTGGAAATGCCAGCTACCGATCCTCTGGATGTGGAGGGTGGTGGGATGGTCGGTGAGAACAAGGGGGAACCTCTCACTCGCGCGGGAGGGAGGAGAGGGGGATGAGGGCTGAAGTGTGGGAGATGGATGGGATCCGTCTGAGAATCCTGTCAACAACAGTGCCAGGGAATCCTCTGCTCAGGAAGAAGGTGGACACTTTGGAGACTCCCTTGTCGAAGTCAGCCTCTTTGGAACAAATGTGATGGAAAAGGAGGGACTGGGAGAATGGGATGGAGTCTTCACAGGAAGCAGGATGTGAGGATGTATAGTGCAGGCAGCTGTGCGGTGGGTTTATAGTGTATATTGGTGCCCAGTCTATCCCCAGAAATGGAGACAGAGATGTCAAGGAAGGGAAGGGAGGAGTCAGAGATGGATGAAGTGAAGGTAAGAGTCTGGTGGAAATTGGAAGCGAAATCAATAAATGTTTCCAGTCCTAAGCTGTCATGGACCAGGCCAGAGCCCCTCAAAATATCTGAAAATGTAGCCTAGACCCTACCTTTTTCCTATTTTAAAGGAAGACGTGAAGTGTATGTTATCGATGTGATGCAGCTGTTCAATCCACTCGGCTTTCAACAGAATTTATTTAAACACTCGAGTTGAAACATGAACAAAAGAAAATGGACTTCAGAACTTATATCGGACCAGATACAGTAATTATTATTAATTAACTGTTCCGAGACTGTCGCATTCCATAAAATACCCCTTGGCTAAAAGATCAATTCAAACACAGATTCTTCCAGGCTGGAGGAAACCACACCCAGAGAGAGATTTCAGATAAAGACAGAGGAATCCTTTCCTGAAGCTTGCAACTCCCCTGGACTCTCACATCTTGTGATTGCTCCAGTTAAAACAAACTAGAAATAGCCTGAACTGGGAGAACTTGCCACTCCCCTTCCATTATTAAACTACACGCTTCAGCCCCTCCGCCTTTATGAGCTCTCCTCAATAAAACCAAGGAACAATAAACTTCTGTTGTCCCACAGACGGGGGGAGGGAAGCAGTGCCGATGATACCGTCGATATAACGGAGACAGAATAATGGTTAGGGTCAGGAACAGGAGCGGAACAAGCAATGTTCCACATAACCCACAAAGCGGCAGAAGAAACTGGGGCTAATGCGGGTTCCCCTGGCAACCCGTCTGACCTGAAGAAAGTGAGAGGAGTCAAAGGAAAAGTTGCTCAGGGTGAGGATGAGCCCATCACAGGGATAAAACAGACAGCTTTACAGGGTAGAGGCCGTTCAGCCTCAGGGAGTGGAAGGTCAGGGCGGATGGTGAATACATGACAGGGAGGTGGGGCTGGGCTAGGGAATGGAGTCAGAGGGAACGGGAGGGGAGGAAGGTTCCAGAAGGCTGTGGGGATCTCGAAGTTGTTGCAGCTTGTGCACCTTGATGCCTCAGAGGAAAAGGAAAGGAAGAAGTTTCTCGGGTGGTGACAGGTGACACTGCAATGTAAGTCTCTCTCTTCCTCTTTCCCATTGCCATGAGCTCCGTGCTCCAATCTTTTTCCTTATCTTCACCGTCCTGTTGATCGGCTTCTTTGGCTTCACCTTCTTCCCAGTGCCGGAGACTCGGAGAAAGATCTTTGACCAGATTGTGGCCATTTTCTGCAGAAACCCTTCTCTCCTGGACCAGGAATTCCAGCAGAACAGCACCGCACTCGCATCCCTTGATGATGGCTCCAGAATGTGAGAGAGGGAGTGTGAGAGAGGGAGTGTGAGAGAGGGAGTGTGAGAGGGGGAGTGTGAGAGAGGGAGTGTGAGAGACAGAGTGTGTGAGTGTGAGAGAGGGTGTGTGTGTGTGAGAGAGAGGGAGTGTGAGAGAGGGAGTGTGAGAGAAAGAGCGTGTGTGTGTGAGAGAGAGGGAGTGGGAGAGAGGGAGTGGGAGAGAGGGAGTGCGTGTGTGTGAGCGGGTGAGTGTGTGTGTGTGTGTGAGAGAGAGGGAGTGTGAGAGATGAAGTGTGAGAGAGGGAGTGTGTGTGTGTGAGAAAGAGAGAGAGAGACAGAGAGAGGGAGAGGGAAGGAGTGAATGTGAACATGAGGGAGCCAACAATGGAATAACAGGTGAGAGGACAGTTTAAACCCAGCCTCACGGTTCACTTTAAATTGACTCTTTAGCAGCTGTTATGGCTCTCCAGCGTTAAATTAAACAAAGTGTTGTGTGTCTTTTTAAAAAAATCTATGATAGTATTTGAAGGGACATAGGAGGGAAAAGATGGCGAAGGAGAGAGTGAGTGAAAGGGATTCCAGGAATCTGGATCCATCTGCCCAGTCACAATCAAACAAGGAAAGGAATAGTCACAATAAACAGACAGACAGCCATTCTGCTGTGACTGTGGGGTTAGGGGTTGGAGGGGATTATAGATATAGTGAGGGGTGTAGGGGCTGAGGGGCTGACAGAGACAGGGAGGGATGTAGGGGCTGGGGAGGTTACAGAGATAGGGAGGGGTGTAGGGGATGGAGGAGGTTACAGATATAGGGAGGGGTGCAGGGGATGGAGGAGGTTACAGAGATAGGGAGGGGTGTAAGGGCTGGGAGGTTACTGAGATAGGGAGGGATTTAGAGGATGGAGGAGGTTACAGAGCTGTCGAAGTTTATAGAGGCCGACAGGAAGTTTCTCAGTTAGGAGTGTTAGTAGTTACTGGCATGGGGAGGGATGGGAGATCTGGTGAAAGTTACTGAGTTGGGGAGGGTGGGAGAGCTGGTGGAAGTTACTGTGATGGGGAGGGGTGGGAAAGATGGTGGAAGTTACTGGGATGAGGTGGGGTGGGAGAGTTGGTGAAAATTACTGTAAGGGGGAGAGATCGGAGAGCTGGTGAAAGTTACTGCGATGGGGAGGGGTGGGAGAGCTGGTGGGAGTTATTGGGATTGGATGAAAAGACACAGAGACCTCTTCCAGAAGTAGACAAATAGTTCTCCAGATGAAGTAAGTGAAACCCATTCTCTCAGTAAATAACAGTGTTGTGCGAGGGAGCTTGCTGTGCTCCAAGTGTCTGCTTGTTTCGCCCTTAAAAGAGTGTTCAGCTGCTGTCATTGAGTGAAAGCACTGGTGAACAGGAGAGAATGCTGCAAAGGCAGCAGGGGTTATGCCCGAAATGTTGATTCTCCTGCTCTTCGGATGCTGCCTGATCTGTTGTGGTTTTCCAGCACCACACTCTCAACTCGGATCTTCAGCATCAGCAGTCCTCACTTTCTCCTAGAACGCTGCCAATACAGAGCAGCCCCTGGAAACAATTAACATAGACCCCTTTTGGAAGATTTCTCTTAAGGTACAGTTACACTCAGTCGGGTCTCTCCATTCCCCTCCCCCACCAACAAAAAGGACGAAGCTTCTGGTGAGAGGCTGATCTTTCTGGCTATGAGCCACTTTGCCAGCAAGGGGATTCAGGGCAGTGGCCATACATTGGAATGTTCAGGTTCAAGACCCACCTGCAATGGAGCAGAACATGTCCAAAAAGCAGGTTTATTTTTTAAAGACAATAATTAAAATGGAGTTTGATCACTGAGTGTGGCTGGTTTGGTTTGCAGCTAAAACACATGAAGGAACACCAAGAGCACAGCTGTAAATGTAAGTTCATTAACTTAGTCATGTGGAAACATTGGTGCTTTTGCTAACTTCAAGTCGTGTCCGTTGAGACGTTCTGCTGATCTATTTCTATCGTTACAGTAAGACACAAGCAGCTTAATTGCCTGTTGAGGGAGTTCCTGCTGTAATTTCTGTCTGACCGTGAACCCAAAGTTGTCTTGGTGGGTGCACTGAGCTCGGCACGGCCAGCCACTGGGACGGTTTGTGAGCATGGACAAATATTTTTTTGACTCCATCGATGTTTCTTATTCCCCACTCCTCACAGCTGTTGGGGTTTTGGTAAGTGTGGGTTGGAAATAGTTTGAGACAGAGTTATTGTTTTGAGTCCAGGATGACTATTCTTCCAAGTCCCACTGAGTTTCTCCGGGATTTCTGTTTCTCACTTCAGCTTTCCAGCAGGGCAGAGTTTCTGCATTTATTTTGCACCTTGCTCGACATTATTCGCTGATGTTTACATTTGTTGGTGCAAAGTGTCATGGTTTGTTGAAGGTTTTCACCTTGCGCTCATCAGGACCATTTGCAAGAATCCCAATTTTGGGCAAAGCCACCATGTAGACTTCACAAGAACATGCAGGATAACTGTTGGTGTTCCCCTTGAATTGGTATTCTTGACAATGGACTTGATGACAAGACAAAAACCTTCAACAAGCTGAATTCTATTCAGCAAGTCATCGACTTGGAGAGATCAATGATCGAGGGAGAGGAGAGGGGTGGGTTGGGGTGAAGATTTAAGGTGAGGTGCAGGAGATTTGGGAAGGGATGTGAGGAAAGATTTTCTTTTCACCCAAGATGGGGAGGGAATCTGGAACTCACTATCTGTAAGGGGGTGCAGAGGCAGGAGCTCCCATAATGTTGAAGACATATTGAGATGTCCACTTGCAATGCCAAAGTATTAAAGTGTATGGGCCAAGTAGTGGAACATAGGATCAGAACAGTTAGCTGACAGTTTATGACCAACACAGACTTGAAGGGCTGAAGGGCCTTTTCCTGTTGACACAGCAGAAGGCCCATTGCTACTTTATCCCCTCTCTACAACAGCAACTCATCATCTCCCTTATTTCCACCTTTTCTCAATGATCTGCATTTGTTAAAAACAAACTTGTGTTAAGCATCCATTTCATTTCTGAAGATGTAAAACCAGCCCATCCCACGCTGTAGGCAGCAGCATCTACACCCTATCCAGTTACTGTGTAGAAATAATGTTCTCTTGTGTGGAACTGAGTTTCCTTCTCTTCTGATATCAGGCAGGTCTTGTTTTCCATTCCTCTGCTACAGGGGACCATGTTCGCAACTATTCTCCCCTGTTCCTGAACCCACTTGAATTCGGAATACCTTGATCAAAACTCCTTCCAGACTTCTCCGCTCCCAGGAAAATAGCTCCATCTTCTCCAATCTATCCAGGAACTAATTCCCGTAAAAACCTCATTATACATTCTCAAATCACTTCACATTGTTCCCGAGATGTTTCGCTCTGATTGAGACACAATACTGCAGTTAAGGATGTTTTTGATACAAGTTACTTGTAAAGTCCTTGCTTTCTGTTCCCTACGCACGTTATGTCAAAGAACAAGACGCTGCAAACTTTATTCACTGCTTTCCCAACATGCCATGCCACCTTCAATGATTTGTGCTCAGATCCCCGGAGTTCTCTGACACCTTGGAATTGCAGCCGTTTCTTTTTATTGCCTCTCCTCGCACCTGCTGCCAAAATGGATTAATTCCCCCTTCTCAGCATTGCCTTTTGTGTCCATGCATTCTGCCTTTGTCCTTTGGACGGTTAACACTCCCACCATCAACACTTTACAATCCTCTGAAAGAATCGTCTCATCCACAAAAGTTGAAACTGTGTCTCGTACATTCAGATCTGTGTCACTGATATTCATCAGGAAAGCCCCAGGTCCTGGAAGAGAGCCCTGGCTCTCCCCATTATATACACACATAGGGGAAGGCAGCAGATGGGTTAGGAGCAGGAGTAGGCCATTCATCTCCTTGAGTCTGTTCTGCCACTTCATGGGATCACAGCATCCAACAGGAACCTTAACACCATTCCCATTCAACCCCCAATAAACCGAACACCCACACCTTGTTTATCAAGAATCTATTCAACTCTGCTTAAACATATTCCAAGACACTGCTTCCAAAACTTTGAAGAAGGTGTTAGAGTGCTTCGGGTATAGGGGAGAAAGTGGGAATGGGGACTGAGTTGGATGATCAGCCATGATCTTATGGAATAGCAGAGCAGGATGGAAGGGTTGAATAGCCTACTCCTGTTGCTATATTCCAGGTTTCTATGTTTTGACAACAGTTTGAGGAACAGTTTCAAAGGCAAACAATCCCACTGAGAGAAAAACAAACTCCTTATCTGTGTTAAAGGGTAAATGATTCAGTTTGAAACAATGACGTCCCAAGTTCTGAATTCTCCCCAGGAGGAAATACTACCCTCTCCACATCCATCCTGAATCCTCGTGAACTTTATGTGTTTCAATCATGTTCCCTCGGATTGTTCTGAACCTCAGTGGACACTGACCCAGAATGTCCGACATTTTCTCTGATGACATCAAGGACAGAAGGTTTCGAGGGGATGTGAGAAAAACATGAGGGTGGTGGGAATCTCAAAATCGCTGCCTGTGAGACACCGAGAGGCAGAAACCCCCACCAGTATTGAGGGGTGCACTTGTGATGCTCAACCATACAAAGTTATGGGCCAGGTATTGGAAATGGGATAAGAATAGGAATCAGAATGGTGGTTGTGCTTCACAAGCGGAGGTGTGATGGGCCGAAGGGCCTCCTTCCGAGCTGCAGATCCCTTTGACTCTACTCCAGTCCCCTGTATAATTGAAGGGTAACCTCTCTACTTTTGTATTCAGTTCTCTAAACAATAATATCCTATGAGTTTCCCTGATTACTTGTTGTACCTGCAATATTAACCTTCTGTAATTCATGCACTCCTACACCCAGATCCCTCTGCACCTCAGAGCTCTACTCTGAGGTAATACGGGGGCTCGGTGGTTAGCACTGTTGCCTCGCAGTGCCAGGGACCCTGGATTAATTCCAACCCTCTGCGTACCGTCTGTGTGCAGTTTGCATATTCTCCCCATGTCTGTGTGTGTTTCCTCTGGGCGCTCCGGTTTCCTCTCACAGTCCAAAGATGTGCAGATTCGGGTGGATTGGCCATGCTAAATTGCCCCATAGTGTCTAGGTGGATTAGCCATGGGAAAGGCAGGGATACAGAGTTCGAGTAGCGGGGTGGGTATAGATGGGATTCTCTTCAGAGGTTGGTGTGGACTCAGTAGGCTGAATGGCCTGATTCCACACTGTAGGGATTCCACACACCGTAAGCATTGTATTTATTACATTCCAATCTAATGGAACTGGGTCCGAATCAATGGAATGTTGGTAAATGAGAGCCAATGTGCCAACTACCTCACTTCTATTTGACCCAAAGGATGGCGTCCATCTGGATCCTGGGGATTTTCAGTCCACAATTCCAAATATCGTCATTGGAAATATCTTTAATTCCTCTCTACATGACATTTCCTGATTTGTGACTATTTCTGGGTCTAACGTTTCTCCCTAAAATGAAGACCAGCATTTACATAGCACCTTCTCCACGCTACTGTTAACTCTGCTTTCCCTCCACAGATGCTGCCAGACCTGCTGAGTTCTTCCACCAATTGTTGCTTTTGCTGAAGGCAAAATGATTGTCCAATTCCCTTCCCAACTCCATCTTTCCCCAGCCTCACTTTTTGAAGCATCAACGTTCACTTTCTTGATTCTGGATTAGTGGTGCTGGAAGAGCACAGCAGTTCAGGCAGCATCCAAAGTGCAGCAAAATCGACGTTTCGGGCAAAAGCCCTTCATATTCCTGATGAAGGGCTTTTGGCCGAAACGTCGATTTCGCTGCACTTTGGATGCTGCCTGAACTACTGTGCTCTTCCAGCACCACTAATCCAGAATCTGGTTTCCAGCATCTGCTGTCATTGTTTTTACCTCGTTCATTTTCTTGACTCCTTTCTTTTTTAACCATCTAT
Organism: Hemiscyllium ocellatum; assembly: GCF_020745735.1. NCBI lineage: Eukaryota > Metazoa > Chordata > Chondrichthyes > Orectolobiformes > Hemiscylliidae > Hemiscyllium > Hemiscyllium ocellatum. Next base: position 16,437,131 of record NC_083444.1, read on the forward strand.
AGATGCACTTGCGAAAACTTATGATACATCTAGAAATGTATCCCTTCCTATTAATCTCTCAATATTTCTTTGCTGGTTTTCTTTATATCTTTTCCAATCTCCCAAACTGCCAGCAAACTCTGGACAATTCCATGCTTTCCTCTTTCAGATAGAAACATTTTGAATTTTTCTTTTCTGCTTCATAAAACCACAAACTGCAGCTCAACCCAGTCCCCGTGCCACACCATACAAACTGGAGAATGGGACACCTTTCTCAATAGTACAAGAGTACATTCCAGAGAATACAGGCAGGTCAGTTTAACACCAGGGCTGTGTACACTTGGAATAACCTGGAGCAGATCAACACAAATCCAATTGGGGAGGGTGGATATGTTTAAGGAGAGTCAGTGTGGATTTCAAATTAAACTAATGTGACTGTGCCTGATGAAAGAAAATAAATGATTGATGAAGGTACGGCTGTGCCAAGTGTTTCACAAATTATTACCTGAGAGGCTGGTTAAAAACTGAAGCTATTGTAATAAATTGCAGAAGGCCACCATGGAGAAAGACTGTATTCGGACAGAAACGTGCTGTGATCATAAATCACTGTAACTGGCAGACAGCAGAGTGGAAGCCATGTTGCTTTTATTGCAAGGCTCAGCATTTTATTCTTGTTTTATATATATTTATATACGAATGCATTTGACATTCAATACCGAGAAAAAAATGTCACCATTTTCTTTGAAACAATTTTGGATTTGGCAGAGATAGTGAGGTTGATACCAGCCAACAGCATTGGGGCCCAGGCAGGTCATTATTAATATTAGTAGGAAATAGCAGAAAGTGGAGGATGGAATTGAACAGACTTAACGATTGAGTGATGGAGTCTGGCGTAATAGGCCAAAGAGAGGGAACATCGATCGGACTGCAGAGTAGATACTGCTGTCACTGGGAATTTGAAATATAACCTCAGTAGGTCTGGTAGCATCTGTGATGAGACAGCCAGAAACCAACTCTCCCACACCAGTCTTTGAGCCATCAATGGCTCTCCCTAATCTGATTGGCTCTGTGCCAATTAACACTTGGCATCGATATTAATCCAGATGTTGAGGTTTCAGCTTCTTTATCCGACACTGAGCTCCTGACAGTGACCAGGTTGAACCTTGTTTCTTGCCTGGTATATGTTGCTTATACCTACGTGAATCCTGCCCATCCCATTGCAGACTTGTCTTTAGCCCTGACCATAGACACTGAACCCCAGCATGGGAAGGTAACACAGCCTCCTGGACTCACGTTCGGTGATGATCCCTGTGAGGCCCCGACTACAATTCCAGTGCTCTCAGTTTCTCCCACTCGATTGGCTTCCGGTTCCTCTGGTGTTACAGTCGTTACTCTTGCCAAAGAATGAGCCTCCTGTTCTGCAGCAGTCTGGGTCCCTGTCCATACCTCACCCGTAATCACACTCTCCTGTCTCTGAGCACTGACCAAAATCAGACAATCTAACCCTCCAAGTTGCGACGGCCTCTTGGTGCAAATTATCCTACGACTCTTCCCCCCGAGCCAGGGCAGTGTCTATATGTCACCCTCCAGCTCATGTGCTGCAGCTGTGACAGATGGTTCATGCTGCTGGCCTTAATGTGTTCCAATTAACTGGTTCTTTTTCTCAAATTCAATACATTGAATCATGGAGTCCGACAGCACAGAGACAGGGCCTTTGTCCCAAACTGGTCCGTGCCAATCCAAATGTTCATCCCCTCTAACCCCACTATCCTGCGCTTGGCTCATATTCTTCTGAACTAAACTGAACATGCACAGACACTCCTACACACACATGCACACACAAACACACACACACAAACACACACACACTCCTATGTACACACACACAGTTGTACACAAACACACGCGCACTCACACACAAACACTGCTACACACACACACACATGCACTCACGTACTCTGACACACACACACTCCTACACACAAATACACGCAGGCACGCTCTCCTACACACACACACACTCACACATGCACTCTCTCACAGACTTGTATCCCTTTACACTCACCGACACACATATACACTCTCTCTCACACACTCACATCCCCCTCCCCCCGCCCCCGTCAGTTCAACACCGGCATCTCCAAACCATCCTTTCCTGTCCATGTATTTGTGCAAATGCCTTTCAAATGTTGTTAACATACCTGCCTCAGCACTTCTTTTTAAAATTAGATTCCCTTCAGCGTGCAAATAGGCCCTTCGGCCCGACAAGTCCATGCCGACTATCGGAACAGTAACCCACCCAGAACCATCTCCCACTGACTAACGCACCTATCACGATGGGCAACTTAGCATGGCCAATTCACCTGACTTGCACATCTTTGGACTGTGAGAGGAAGCTCATGCAGACACGGGGAGAATGTTCAAACTCCACGCAGACAGTCGCTCAAGTAGGGAATTGAGCCCAGTCCCTGGCGCTCTCAGGCAGCAGTGCTAACTACTGAGCCACTGTGCAGCCCCACTCTGCTGGCAGCTCATTCTATATACGTACCACGCTCTGTTTAAAAAAAGTTATCCCTCAGGTTCCCTTTTATTCTTTCCCCACTAACCTTTTACTGATGCCCTCTAGTCCTCAACTCGATGTAAACGAGACTGTGTGCATTGACCCAGTCCATGCTGATCATGATCTTATACATCTGTACAAGTTCACCCCCACCACACCAGTCTGTAATGCTTTAAAGAATAAAGTTTTAGCCTGTCCAAACTCTCCTGAAAACTCAGACTGCTGAGTCCAGGCAACATCATTATTAATTTCTTCTGCACTCTTTCCAGTTTAATAACATCCTTCCAATAGCAAGGTGAGCAAAACTGAACACAACACTCCAAGTGTGGCCTCACCAACTTCCTGTATAACTGCAACATAACTTCCGAAATTCGATACTCAGTGCCCTGACTGATGAAGGCCAGTGTGCCAAAAGCCTTCTTCCCTGCCCTGTCTCACTAGGACTCTACTTAGGGAGAACTGTGCACCTCAACTCCAAGGTCCCTCTCTCCCACTACACTCCTTAAGGTCCTACCATCCACTATGAAACCCCTCCCATGATTTGACTTTCCAAAAGGCAAGATCTCATCGTTCTCAATATTAAACTCCATTCGCCATTTCTCAGCCCACCTCCCCAGCTGATCAAGGTCCTGCTGCAATTTCTGATAACCTTCCACACTGTCCATGAATCGGCCTATTTTAGTGTCATCAGTAAACTTACTAATCATGCCCTTGGACATTCTCATCCAAAACATTGATATCAATAACAAACAGCAATGGGCCCAGCTCCGACCCCTGAGGCACTCCAGTCTGACAAGCATCCTTCCACTATTACTCTCTGCTTCCTGCCATCAAGACAATTGTGTATCCAGCTCACCCGGATTCGATTCGATCTAATCTTCCAGAGCACCCTCCCTCGTGGAACCTTATCAAAGGCCTTCCTGAAATCCATATGGACTACGTCTTCTGCCCTGCCCTTGTCAACTTTCCTGGTCACTTCATCAAAGAACTCTAACAAATCTGTGAGGTACGGTCTCCCATTCACAAAGCCGTGCTCACTACTCCAAACCAAACCCTGACTTTGCAAACGCATGTATTTCTTATCTCTCAGAGTCTTCTCAAGTAACTTACCCACCAAAGATGTTAGATTTACTGGTTGGTAGTTCACTGTCCATCTTTGTAGCCGTTCTTGAATAATGGCACAATATTCGCTACCCTCCAGTTTTCAAGGACTTCATCTGTAGCTAACGATGATGCAAAAATATCAGCCACGGCCCCTGCAGTTTCTTCTCCCACCTCTCGCAGTGTTTATATATATATTTATCAGGACCAGGAGATTTATCCACCTTCTCCAGTAAATTCCTATATCCTCCATGTACCTCCAGGGGTTCTCGAGATCCCAGCTGCCTGTATCTGAGCCATGCCGACATTTTTCCAGGTGAAAGCCTCAATATCTCTTGTCATCCAGGATTCCCTATTCCTGCCACCCAATCCTTTCACCCTCACAGGAACATACACACCTTGTACTCCAGCAATCTCCCTTTTAAAGGCCTCCCACTTGCCGGAGTTTCCTGAACCTGCAAACAAACTGCTCCAATCAACCCCTGTAAGCTCTTGTCTAATTCCATCAAACTTCACCTTCGCCCAGTTCAGAACTTGAACCTGTGGATCAGTTTGGTCCCTCTGCATAACTATTGTGAAATGAATAGAACCGTGACCACTGGTGACAAAGTGTTCCCCCACTGTTCTATGCTCTGTGTCCCCTCTGTGACCTGTCCTGCCCCATTTCCCAAAAGGAGATCGAGGTTTGTCCCTTCCTGAGTAGAACCCACGATATACTGCTTGGGGAAACCTTCCTGAATGTACTTCACAAATTCCACCCCATCTCAGCCCTTAACGCTATGGCATTCCCAGTCTATGATCTGAAAATTAAAATCTATGTCAGCCCTATTGCTCCTGCAAGTCTCCCCAGTCTCCCTGCATATTTGTTACTTCAATTCCCGTTGATTGTTTGGGGTCCTATAATGCAACCCCAATAACATCACCATCCCCTTCTTATTTCATAGCTCTACCCACAAAGCCTCACTGACACTTCAGTTATTTCATCTCTGATTACTGCTGTGATACTCGGTTTAATCAAAAATGTATCTTCCCTCCTCTCCATCCACCCCTTCTGTCCCACCTGAAGCTCCTGTACCCTGGTACGTTAATCTGCCAGTCCTGTCCCTCCTTTAGCCATGTTTCTGTAACGGGTACAATCACCCAGCCTCACGTACCTATCCACTCCCTGAGTTCATCAGCCTTCCCGGTCAGCCCTCTTGCATGGAAGTAGATGCAATTTAATCCAATAGGTATTCCTCGCTCCCTGTCATGTTCCAGTCGGACCTGTCTCTTCAAATTCCTCTTTCTGATTACCGTATCTCTTTGAGTCTCACATTTGCCTCCACTGAGGGAGGTCAGTGATGTATTTGGATGGACAGTGACACTAAGGGGGAGGTCAGTGATGTATCTGATGTACAGTGAGAGTAAGGGGGATGTCACGAATATCTGATGGACTGTGACAGGAATGCAGAGGTCATGGATGTATCTGATGGACAGTGACAGTAAGGGGGTGGTCAGTGATGTATCTGATGGAGAGTAACAGTAAGGGAGAGGTCAGTGATGTATCTGATGGACAGTGACAGTAAGGGGGTGGTCAGTGATGTATCTGATGGAGAGTAACAGTAAGGGAGAGGTCAGTGATGTATCTGATGGAGAGTAACAGTAAGGGGGAGATCAGTGATGTATCTGCTGGACAGTGACAGTAAGGAGTAGGTCAGTGATGTATCTGATGGACAGTGACAGTAAAGGGGGAGGTCAGGGATGTATTTGGATGGACAGTGAGAGTAAGGGGGAGGTCAGTGATGTACCTGATGGAGAGTAACATTAAGGGAGAGGTCAGTATTGTTCACTGTCCAACGTCCCCATTGTTGGAGGTCCAGCTTGTTCACTGAGACCCCTTCTCTCAGGAAAGGCAGTATGCTGTCCTTACTTGGACCTTCATATGACTCCAGATCCTGGAAAATTGGGAATGGGGAATAAATGCTGACCTCGCAGTAATGTACACATTCAGTATGTGAGAAGAATCAGTGAGTGAAATGTTCTTGTTTAAAGAGGGCAGCTCTTACCCGAGAGGACAGAAGGACAACTCGGAGACATATTTTCACACTTTGAATGAACTGTCTCGATGCAGCATCAGTTGAAATAATTGTCAAAAATCACACAACACCAGGTTTCAGTCCAACAGGTTGAACGTGTCCACCCCAGTCCCACCCCAGCACCTTCACATCATGAAATAGGGTGTGATCTCAGGATGGGGCTCATGGTGTTTGAGTGGACAGTGTTATTGCTGGCAGATTCCAGTTTCTGCTTTTGTTATTTCATTATCATGTAACCCCCCTCTGTAATCAGGATTACACTTGTTATTGTAATGGGTTTGTTCATTTCCAGAAATGTGTAAAACAGCAACAAAGCCGAGCAATGCTGTCACCTCGATCTCCCCAAGGAGCTCCCACACAGTATAAGGCAGCGTCTCTGGGAATGCATCAGCTCAGAGTCTCAAACAAGGAGCTTGTCAGCTGCCTGAAGGGACAGATCACCTCACACAGAAAATGCTTCGACCAATTGATCAAGTGCGGAAAGTGTTCTACACCATCCTTGCTTTTACTGGCATCCCAGGTATGGCGCTATGACAATTGAACTTGTTTTAATTTGCTGCTGATCTGCTCTCTGGTTTTACCGTTTGAACAATAACGTCTCCAGCTCACTGACTGGTCACCCTTATCCAGGCACCAGGACAGTGACAGCAATTCACTGAGCAGCATTCTCGGTACAATCCTACACTGACAGAGACTCCCAACCTCACTGCTGCTGCAGCATTTTCTGTTCTCAGTGTTGTGTCATCTGTTCCAGTTTGATATGGCTTCAAGGTATGAGGAGAGATCAGGCAGGTTAGTTCTGAAGAAGGGTCACTCGACCCGAACTCTGTGCTCTCTCCCACAGATGCTCTAGACCTGCTGCGCTTCTTCTGATTTCATTCCGTAAATGAAGCCAGGTTGATGGAGAATTTTGAAGGTTAAGGGATGATCTGAGTGAAGTCCAACAAAATATTAAAAGGAAAACATGAACTATTTCTACTGGTTGCAGATTTAGAACAAAGGATCATAGTCTGTGAATGGGGCTGAGAGTGTTCAGGAGAGATGTCAGAAAGCTCTTCTGTGCACAGAGGGTGGGAAAGGTTTGGAACTCTCTTACACACACACAGTCATGGATGCTGCATCAGTTGGGAATTTTCAATCTCAGATTGTTCTTTTTTTTGGCAAAGCAAAGGAATTGAAGAATTTGCGCCTTGTTCTGATTTGTAAAGCTTCATCTACCATCGCTTCCCGAAATTCTCTCCTCACACTCTTTGGTCAGGAGATTGAAATTTTGAGAGATTGCCCTCCTGGTCCCTGCACATTGAGATGTTGGTGGGTAGGTTTACAGTGTAAATATTACAGTAAACCTAAAACTCCCACATTGTCATTAAGGGAGTCCTGCATGCTCTGCTGTACTGCCCTTGTTTAAGATATATGGTGTAGTTGTGTTTGAAATCTCACACAGGTTCTGGTGACCTGTTTTATAATCCTGCCATGGCTTCGATCAGGATTTAGTCCAAAGACAGGATCAGGGGATAACCGTTTCTCTGGAGAAGGGAAGAGTTTGGATTATTGACAGTCCAATTGCTAGTCCTATAACTGACTTGGGATTGAGGATTCTACTGGGGTTCTGTACCTTACCATGCAACCAAAGAAAATCATAGACTTCCTTCTGCTCTCCTAGGAGGAGTTATGAGCTCAATATCTGTCTAAACTCTTGAATCTCGAAACTGACTGGGCTGGAGGACAATCTGGAGTGAATGTTAAAGTCTGATACTCAAACTCACTCACACCCAACCACTCCCAGTCACACAGTGCATGGGAATTTGTTGGTAAAACCTTGTTGTTGCTCTCTGGAATGGATTGGGGTTATTTCTGATCAATAATTTGTTGTTTATTTTCCCATTTGTCTACCACAGTTAATTTGCTAGCAGTTACAGTCCTTTCCAGGCAAAACTGTGGTGTTTCCCGTTGCACTACCCGTTACCTGGTGTTTATGGCAGCTGCCGATCTGATGGTCATTATTACTGACGTTATACTGTGGAGATTACCTTTTTATTATTTCCCACAGTCTTTCCTGGACATCACTCCTGTGTGCAGTGCTATTGGGACACTGTGTCGTGCAGCCACGGACTGCTCTGTCTGGTTCACCGTCACTTTCTCCTTTGACCGATTTGTGACCATTTGTTGTCAGAAGCTGAGAACAAAATATTGCACTGAGAAAGCTGCGACTGTGGTTCTGGCAACAACCTGCACCCTGTTCTGTCTGAAAAACATCCCCTTCTACTTTGAATATGAGCCTGTGAGGATAATCAACAATGTGCCATTCGATTGTAAAACAAAGCAAAGCTACTTCACTGAGACTTGGTGGGTGGTATTAGATTGGCTCGATACAGTTTTAACCCCTTTACTACCATTCGCTTTAATTCTGTTGCTCAATGCTCTGACAGTCAGACACATTTTGGTGACCAGTCGAGTCCGGAAGAGGCTGAAGGGTGAGAGCAAAGGAGAGAATCACAGAGACCCAGAGATGGAGAGCAGAAGGAAGGCTGTGATTTTGCTCTTCACCATCTCTGGGAGCTTCATCCTCCTCTGGTTAATTGCTGTTGTGTCTTTCTTATATTATATCATTCAAGGAATCAATCCTGACAACTTGCCTTTTCTATATCACTTCAGTGCAGTTGGTTTCATGCTGCGGAGCCTAAGCTGTTGCACAAACACATTTATTTATGCAGCAACATTGTCTCAGTTCAAAGCGAAGATCAGTTATGCAGTAAAATACCTGGTTACACGGATTCCTTGTGTTGTGAATAAATAAAACTCCTCCGTGAAGCCCACAAGAGGGTCCAACTGTTTCCAAACCATGAAATGATTTTGTTTTATTCACTCGTGGGATGTGGGTATCACTGACTGAGTCTGTAGTTATTCCCCATGTCGAATTGCCCCTGAGAAGGTAATGCTGAGCTGCCTTTAACACTGATGGAATAACAATATATTTCTAAATCAGGATGGTGAGTGACTCAGAGGGGAATGTGAAGGGGGTAATGTTCCCATCTATCTGCTGCCCTTGTCCTTCGAGATGGAAGTGCTCGTGGGTTTGGAAGGTGCTGTCTGAGGATCTTTGTTGAATTTCTGCAGTGCACCATGTTGATGGGTAAACACTGCTACTACTGAGTGTCAGTGATGGAGGGAGGGGATGTCTGGGGATGTGATGCCAACCAAGCGGCTGCTTCATCCTGGATGGTTTTTTTCTGGTGGCAGTTGGAGTGGGAGGAGTGACAGCGATGACCAGAGGCCCGACAGGAAGGTCAATTTAAACAGATATAAAGGTTTACCTCTTGTATAGGCGGAGCTCACACTGAGCACGAGCAGACACGGGACTGCTGGTTAAGGAAGGCTTTATATTTGGGCAGTTGCTTTCCCCCAAACAGTACTCGGGAATGTCTCCAAACCGTCTTCCTCCTCTCACCAAAACAAAAGGGCTCTGTGCCCCAATTGGGAAGTTGACTGGTTTCAGTATTTCCCTTTAGTTTCTCAGTAGTCTCGGGGATTTAGAACAGTGGGAATGGAGGTTCGGGCAGTTGAATGTCCCTCTTGTAGAATGTGGGAGGTAAGGGTCACCACTAGTGTCCCTGCGAACTGCATCTGTGGGAAGTGCCCCCAACTCCAGCTGCTCAAAAACAGCGTTAAAGAACTGCTGCCCCCGAATGAATTGATTCCCACAGGTGAGGTGGGACTGACTACCTTTAATATCAAGGCCACATTTGTTTGAGGTTTGGAATGTTGCTACAAGTAACTCACCTCCTGTCTCCCCAAAGCCTGTCCACCATCTACAGAGCGCAAGTCAAGAGTATGACAGAATGCTCCCCACTTGTCTGGATGACTGCAACTCCAACAACAGCGAGTAAGTTTGATACCATCCAGTTCAAAGCAGCTGCTTAGTTGGCACCACATCCACAAACACCCACTCCCCTCCACCACTGTTTCTCAGCAGCAGCAATGTGGACCATCTCCAACATGAACTGCAGAAATTTATCAAAGATCCTCAGACAGCATCTTCCTAACCCACAAACTCTACCATCCAGAAGGACAAGAGCAGCAGATACATGAGAACGGAAATCCCTGCACATTCACCTCAAAGCCACTCACCATCCTGACTTGGAAATATATCACCGTCCCTTCACTGGGTCAGAATCCTGGAGCTCCCTCCCTAACAGCATTGTGGGTCTACCTACACCACACGGACTGCAGTGTTTCAACAAGGCAGCTCACCCCAACACATTATGGAGGAGCAACTGGGAACAGGCAGCGTTCCCAGCCAGGTCTGGACCAGCGATGCTCATGTCCCGCAAGTGAATAAGACAGAGTGCATGCAGGTAAATGCAGAAACAACAGTGAATCTGATCAGGTCAGGCAGCATCCAAGGAACAGAAGAATCGACATTTCGGGCAAAAGCCCTTCTTCAGGAATGAGAAAGTTAATAAGATGGGACAGCCACAGGGAGAGCTGTGGGAGCAGAGTCCCTGTGTATATTTAAGAATGAGAGAGTTGGATCCTTGTTGGAGCTAATTACTGCAGATGCTGGGATCTGTACTGAAAACAAAAAATGCTGGAAATCACAGCGGTCAGGCAGCATCCAGGGAAAGAGGGCAGGCTAATGCTTTGAGTTTATCTCCATCAGAGATAGATCGGTGATCAGTCAGGGAATCAAGGGTTACAGAGAAAGAGCAGGAAAGTGGCTGTGAGGAATGTCGGATCAGCCACGTTCCCATGAATGGTGGAACAGGCTGGAGGGGCCAAATAAGTGGCAGGTCTGAGGGGAGCACTGAGGATAAAAGGGATGACTATAGATCCCTGAAGCTGTTAGCACAGGTAGACAGGATGGTTAAGAAGGCGTACGGGATGCTAGTCTTCATTAGCCAGCGATTAGAATATCGAATATAGAACACAGAATCTGTAGAGACCCCAGAATGTTGCTATCTTATAAATGAGGCCTTCCTGAGGAATTGGAGACCATCACACATTCAGGCGGATGGGAAATGGGCAGCAGGTTATCAAGTTGTATTCCCGGTGGGATGTGGAAAGGAAATGTTGTGGATATAAATTAGCAGGAGGAGGATATTTGGGAGTAAAGAGAACTCATGTCAAAATCCAAGAACATTTTTATTGGCCTGAACTGTATAAAGATGTAGTCGAATTTTGGAGGACATTTCATATGTGTCAGGAAATTGGAAACTTTCAGACAGTGATAAAGCCAGCAACTTTAATATCAATTCCCGCATTTGGGGAACATTTTACAAGGGTGTTAATTGATTGGGTAGTGTTGTCCCAAAATTAAAAAAATTCACTTTTAGAAGTAAGTAAATCAAATTTATTAAATCCAAACCTATTGGGCGGGGCAGCGTGATTGTGCCCCTAACCGTGAAACTTGACCAGGCCGTCCCATCTTGAACATCAGGGACAGCAGTTTTCATAGTCCGGATGGCGCATACAACAAAAGACCGCGAAAGATGGTTTCTTGTGTTCTGTACATGCACACACGGAGATCGCCATTGTGTTCTGTAAGTATTTCTTGTTTAGTTCGTTCCTGTTTTCAGTTCCCCCCTTGTGGTCTGAGACATGCAGGAGCATGATGAACAGACCACCACCATCCAGTAATAATCAGTGGGGTAGGATTATAATCATGAAACTGTTTCCCTTCCTTCTGGATATTATCAGCCTCCAGGCGGATGAGATCCGCTTGGTCAGTTATATTGTCTGAGGTATTTGGAATGTATGTGCCGCACTAGGCCCCAATAACAGCACAGGGGCCACCTTGTGCCACTCGCAAATAGGAGAAAGTGAAGACTGCAGATGCTGGAGATCAGAGCTGAAAATGAGTTGCTGGAAAAGCACAGCAGGTAAGGCAGCATCCAAGGAGCAGGAGAATCATCATTTTGGGCATGAACCCTTCTTCAGGAAAAAGGGCTCATGTCTGAAACATCGATTCTCCTGCTCCTTGGATGCTGCCTGACCTGCTGCACTTTTCCAGCAACATTTTCAGCTCCACTCGCACGACAACACAACAGTACGGGGGGCAATGACCTCAGCCGACACCTCGGAGATGGCCATGCTTACCGCTGCAAAGCCATCGGCAGTCTCATTAGCCAGCCTTTCCAAGGTGGAGGTCATATAGATCAGTCCCCTAGCAGCCTTAGCACTCCCACAGGCAAAATGATTGTCCAATTCCCTTCCCACCTCCTTTTTGCCCCAGCCTCACTTTTCGATGCATGAATGTTCACTTTCTTGATCCTGGATTAGTGGTGCTGGAAGAGCACAGCAGTTCAGGCAGCATCCAAAGTGCAACGAAATCAACATTTCGGGCAAAAGCCCTTCATATTCCTGGTCACTTCATCAAAGAACTCTAACAAATCTGTGAGGCACAGTCTCCCATTCACAAAGCCGTGCTCACTACTCCAAATCAAACCCTGATTTCCCAAACGCATGTATTTCTTATCTCTCAGATCCTTCTCAAGTAACTTACCCACCACAGATGTTAGGTTTACTGGTTGATAGTTCACATGTCCATCTTTGTAGCCATTCTTGAATAATGGCACAATATTTGCTCCCCTCCAGTTTTCAACGTCCTCACCCGTAGCTAACGATGATGCAAAAATATCAGCCACGGCCCCTGCAGTTTCTTCTCCCGCCTCTCGCAGTGTTTATATATCTATTTGTCAGGGCCAGGAGATTTATCCACCTTCTCCAGTAAATTCCTATATCCTCCATGTACCTCCAGGGGTTCTCGAGATCCCAGCTGCCTGTATCTGAGCCATGCCAAAATTTTTCCAAGTGAAAGCCTCAATATCTCTTGTCATTCAGGATTCCCTATTCCTGCCACCCAATCCTTTCACCCTCACAGGAACATACACACCTTGTACTCCAGCAATCTCCCTTTTAAAGGCCTCCCACTAGCCGCAGTTTCCTGAACCTGCAAACAAACTGCTCCAACCAACCCCTGTAAGCTCTTGTCTAATTCCATCAAACTTCACCTTCGCCCAATTCAGAACTTGAACCTGTGGATCAGTCTGGTCCCTCTGCATAACTATTGTGAAATGAATAGAACCATGGCCACTGGTCACAAAGTGTTTCCCCACTGTTCTATGTTCTGTGTCCCCTCTGTGACCTGTCCCTTCCTGAGGAGAACCCACGATATACTGCTTGGGGAAACCTTACTGAATGTACTCAACAAATTCCTCCCCATCTCAGCTCATTTCCAGTCTATGATGGAAAATTAAAATCTATGTCAACCCTATTGCTCCTGCAAGTCTCCCCAGCCTCCCTGCATACTTGTTCCTTCAATTCCCGTTGACTGTTTGGGGTCCTATAATGCAACCCAATAACATCACCATCCTCTTCTGATTTCATAGCAACACCCACAAAGCCTCACTGGATGACCCTTCAGTTATTCGTTCTCGGATTACTGCTGTGATACTCGGCTTAATCAAAAAGGTATCTTCCCTCCCCTCCGTCCACCCCCTCTGTCCCACCTGAAGCTCCTGTACCCTGGTACGTACATGGAAGTAGATGCAATTTAATCCAACAGGTATTCCTCGCTCCCTGTCACGTTCCTGTCTGACGTGTCTCTTCAAATTCCTCTTTCTGATTACTGTATCTCCTTGAGCCTCACATTTGCCTCCCTGCTGTTGAGGATCCCACCCCCCTGCCAATCTAGTTTAAACCCTCCCTTGGAGCATGAGCAAACCTGGCTGCCAAGATATTGGTCCCCTTCCAGTTCAGGTGTAACCCGTCCCTCTTAGACAGGTCACCACTGCCCCAGAAAAGATCCTAATGATCTCCAACTCTGAATCCCTGCCCCTTGCACCAATTCTTTAGCAACACATCCATCTGCCGTATCCTCCTGTCCTTCCCCTCACTAGCACGTGGCATTGGAAGTAATCAGGAGATTATCACCAATGAGCTCTTGGTTTTTAACGCTCTTCCTTGCGCTCTATAATCATTCTGCAGGACCTCATCCCTACTTCTACTTCTGTTATTTGTGCCAACGTGAACAATAACTTCTGGCTGCACACCTTACCCCTTGAGAACATTCTGCAGCCGCTCTGAGACATCCTGGACCCTGGTGCCTGGGAGACAACACACCATCCTGGATTCCCATCAGCACCCACAGAATCCCCTGTCTCTGTCCCCCTAACTATCGAGTGTGCTATCACTAAGGTCCTGTTTCCCTTTCCCGTTTCCCGCTCTGCCCCAGAGCCAGTGGGATTGCCACCGACCAGGATACTGCTGCTTTCCCCTGAACGGTAACACACCTACCCCACCCACCCCCAACAGGTTCCCAAACGGGATACTTGTTTGCCAGGGGAATGGCCACAGGGGATTCCTGCCCTAACTGCCATCTCAGCTGCTGTCAGACTGAAACGGAATGTTAAAAGGACGTTACCGGAGCTTCCCTGGATTTTTTACTGAGCTGCTGCTTTCTGAAACCTCCCGAAACAAAGCCTTCCTGCTCACACGGCTGCCAACACATTGTCCAACAGCACAGCTCTCTCCCCCAACTCCTTATATGCTTTAGTTAGAGAGGGAGGGAAGGAGGGGACATAAATCTGAGGGAGGGAGTAAACACTTTCGGGGGAAGCAGGGCATTACGAGGCTGCGGGGATTGCAGAAACAGATCACGGGGGAAGGAAACTTGGGTGAGAGAGGGAACACAGGGATGATGGGATAAAGGGAACATGGGGGAGGGGAGACAGACAGCAGGGGGAGGGGGCAAAGGAGATCACAGGGAGGGGACATTGTGGGGAAGAGAGAGCAAGCTGGGAGGGGGAAGAGTGTGTGAGTGGGGGAGAGGAGGGCAGGGGAAGCTGAGAAAGAGCGCGCAAAGAGGGGGGAAAGGACAGCGTGGGGAGGGGGAAGGAGAGTGTGGGGAGGGAGGAAAGGAGAGTGTGGGGAGGGGGAAGGGAGAGCGTGGGGACAGGGAAAGGAGAGCATGGGGAGGCGGGAAAGTACAGTGTGGAGTGGGGGAGAAAGGAGAGTGTGGGAGGAGAGGAGAGTGTGTGGGGGGAATGGAGAGAGTGGGGATGGTGAAAGAAGAAGGTAGGGAGAGGGGAAGGACAGTGTGCGAAGGGGAAATGTAGCAGCCCCCTTGATGCTAAAACATTGCTGGTCATGGACAGCTATATCCCCAACAACTTCCCCATCAAACAAAGGAGAGCCCAGACAGAAAGACAGTGGGTCTTGCTACACAAAGAAACCAACAGGAACAAGCCACCCAAACAAAGAACAAGAACAAAGAACAAAGACAATTTACAGCCCAGGAACAGGCCCTTCGGCCCTCCAAGCCTGAGCCAATCCAAATCCACTGTCTAAACCGACTCCTAAGCATCTGTATCCCTCTGCTCCCCACCTACTCATGTATCTGTCCAGACACATCTTAAATGAATCTATCGTGCCTGCCTCTACTCCCTCTGCTGGCAACGCATTCCAGGCACCTTCTTCCCTGTGTGTAAAATACTTTCCATGAGTATCCCCCTTAAACATTTCACCTCTCACCTTGAACACATGACCTCTCGTCATTGAGTCCCTCACCCTGAGAAAAATTTTATCTATATCCACCATGTCTGTAACCTTCATGATTTTGTAAACCTCAATCAGGTCCCCCCTCAATCTCCTTTTATCTAATGAAAATAAACCTAACCTACTCAACCACTCTTCATAGCTAGCACCTTCCACACCAGGCAACATCCTCGTAAACCCTCTGTGCACCCTCTCCAAAGCGTCCACATCCTTTTGGTAATGTGGTGACCAGAACTGTATACAGTATTCTAAATGCAGCCGAAACAAAGTCTTGTACAATTTTAAAATGACCTGCTAGCTCTTATACTCAATACCCCGTCCAATGAAGGCAAGCATACCATATGCCTTCTTGACCACTCTATCCACCTGTGCAGCCACTTTCTGGGACCTGAACTCCCAGATCTCTCTGCTCATCCTCTTTTCCCAAGGCTCTTCTGTTTACAGTCTAGTTTGCTCTCGAATTAGACTTCCCAAAATGCATCATTTCATATTTGCCTGGATTGAACACCATCTGACCCCTCTCCGCCCAACTCTCCAGTCTATCTATATTTTCCTGTATTCTTTGACATTCCCCTGTGCTTTCCGCTACTCCACCAATCATCATTTCATCTGCAAACTGATTGAACAGACCAACAATGCCCTCTTCCAGATCATTTATGTACATCACCATCAACAGTGGCCCAGCACTGATCCCTGTGGAACAGAACAGTCACCTTTCTCCATTTCGAGAATCTCCCTTCAACTACTAGTCTCTATCTCCTGTTGCTCAACCAGTTCTTTGTCCACCTAGTGAGAACACCCTGCACACCATGTGACTTCACTTTCTCCATTAGTTTACCACAGGGAACCTTATCAAATGCCTTATTATATATGACATCGACAGCCTTTCCTTCATCTACCAACTTAGTCACTTCTTAAAGAACTCTATTAAGTTGGTAAGGCACAATCTCCCCCACACAAAACCATGTTGCTTATCACTGATAAGCCCATTATTTTTCAAATATAAATAGATTTTATCCCTCAGTCCCTTCTCCAGTAATTCCCCACCTCTGACATCAGCCTCACTGGTCTGTAGTTATCTGGAATGTCCCTACTACACTTCATGCACAGGGGGACAACATGAGCACTCTCCAGTCCTCCGGCACTTCTCCTGTGTTAAGAATGTGACAAAGCTGTCTGTTAGGGCCCCAGCTATTTCCTCTCTCGCCTCCCTCAGCAACCTGGGATAGATCCCATCCGGTCCTTTGGGTTTTGTCCACCTTAATATCCTTGAGTCTACCCAACACTTTTTCCATCCTTACATCAAAGTGATCCAGGGGAAATAAAGTTCTACGTTTAATCTCAAAATTCATCATGTCCCTCTCCTCATTGAATACTGATGCAAAGTAATCATGGAGAATCTCACCCATTTTCTCAGGTTCGACACACAACCTTCCTTCCTTATGCTTTAGTGGACCAACTCTTTCTCTCGATACCCTCTTGCTTCTTATACATGAAGAAAAGGCCTTGGGAATCTCCTTAATTCTGCTCGCTAAAGTTATTTCATGACCCCTTTTAACCCACTTGATTCCTCGTTTAAGATTGGTCCCACCCTCCTGATATTCCCCCAAGGCCCATTCTGTTCTTCGCTGCCTGGACCTTATGGATGTTTTCCTTTTCCTCTTGGCTAGTCGCACGATTTCTCCTGTCATTCACAGTTCATGAATCTTGCCTTTTCTATCCTTTGTTTTCAAAGGGGCATGCCTATCCGACACTATCTCCAACCTATCTTTGAAAGCCTCCCACACAGCAAATGTGGACTTCCCTTCAAATAGCTGCTCCCAATCCTCATTTCCCAGCTCCTGTCAAATTTTGTTGTAATTAGCCTGGGCCCAGTTTCGTACTTTTCCCTCAGGACCACTCTCATCTATGTCTATGATTGACAGTGTTTCAGACAATTAACGGATTCTCTGCATTGGTCCGAACTATAGAACGTTATGAAAAACCATCGACCAAGGCACAAAAACAGGGTTCACCTGCAGACGGTTTTCTTAAATCTTCTGGAGGCGTTCTGAGGAGACCAGCACGGCAAGGGTCAGAGACCAGCTGACCAACCAGAGACCAGCTGATCACCCAGAGAGAGAGTGAGGGAGAGAGAAACCAGCTTCACAGACCCAGAGACTGAGAGACACACATACAGAGAGAGAGAGAGTGTCAGAGAGACAGAGAAGGAGAGAGAGACAGATAGGAACAGAGAGAGAGAGAGTGAGAGAGACAGAGTGAGAGAGAGAGAGGGTCAGACAGACAGAGACAGAGCGAGAGAGATAGAGAGACAGAAAGATAGAGAGAGAGAGACAGAGAGAGTAAGAGGCAGAGAGAGAGAGACTGTGTATATCTCCAAGCGATTCAGGACAAGTGCCAGTAGGATTACAGATAGCATGCCTGTAATTAAAGGGTATTGTAACATGTTTCCTGGTAAAGAAGGGACAGTGTATATTGGGATTGGCTCATGTTTGTACTGATTTGATCGTTCCAGTATTGGGGACACCTGGGCACATTCATTCAGATCATTCCCATTGGAGTTGTCAAACTTGTTTTACGGAGGAATTGGACAACATCTTCATCTCTGGAATTATCTCATGAACTTCCACTGCGCTGTCTCCAAAGCAATAATATCCCAAAATTGTTTGCAAAACTCCAGCTGAGATTGTTGTCCTGCCTTCTACACTTGCAGCAACACTCCCCGACCTTTATACTCTATTCTGTTTATAATAAACGACAAAACTCCATTTGCCTTCCTTGTTGGCCGCAGTTGATGTAATGATCAGAGGGAGGTCAGTGAAGTGTCTGGATGGACAGTAACAGTCAGGGGGAGGTCAGTGACTTCTTATTCACTGAGACCCCTTCCCTCAGGAAAGGTAGTATGCTGTCCTTACTTGGACCGTCATATGACTCCAGATCATGGAAAATTGGGAATGGGGAATAAATGCTGACCTCACAGTAATGTACACATTCAGTGTGTGAGAAGAATCAGTGAGTGAAATGTTTTTGTTTAAAGTTGGCAGCTCCTACCCGAGAGGACAGAAGGACAGCTCGGAGACATATTTTCACACTTGGAATGAATTGTCTCGATGCAGCATCAGTTGAAATAATTGTCAAAAATCACACAACACCAGGTTCTAGTCCAATAGGTTGAACGTGTCCACCCCAGTCCCACACCAGCACCTTCACATCATGAAATAGGGTGTGATCTCAGGAGTGGACAGTGTTATGGCTGGTAGATTCCAGATTCTGCCTTTGTTATTTCATTATCACGTAACCCCCCCTCTGTAATCAGGATTACACTTGTTATTGTAATGGGTTTGTTCATTTCCAGAAATGTGAAAAACAGCAACAAAGCCGAGCAATGCTGTCACCTCGATCTCCCCAAGGAGCTCCCACACAGTATAAGGCAGCGCCTCTGGGAATGCATCAGCTCAGAGTCTCAAACAAGGAGCTTGTCAGCTGCCTGAAGGGACAGATCACCTCACACAGAAAAATGCATCGACCAATTGATCACGTGCAGAAAGTTTTCTACACCATCCTTGCTTTTACTGGCATCCCAGGTATGGCGCTATGACAAGTGAACTTGTTTTAATTTGCTGCTGATCTGGAGAAGGGAAGAGTTTGGATTATTGACAGTCCAATTGCTAGTCCTATTACTGATTTGGGATTGAGGATTCTCATGGGGTTCTGTACCTGACCATGCAACCAAAGAAAATCATGGACTTCCTTCTGCTCTCCTAGAAGGAGTTATGAGCTCAATATCTGTCTAAACTCTAGAATCTCGAGATTGACTGGACTGGAGGACAATCTCGAGTGAATGTTAAAGTCTGATACTCAAACTCACTCACTCCCAACCACTCCCAGTCACACAGTGCATGGGAATTTTTTTGGCAAAACCTTGTTGTTGCTCTCTGGAATGGGTAAGGGGTATTTCTGATCAATAATTTGTTGTTTCTTTTCCCATTTGTCTCCCACAGTAAATTTGTTAGCAGTTACAGTCCTTTTCAGGCAAAACTGTGGTGTTTCCCCTTGCACTACTCGTTACCTGGTGTTTATGGCAGCTGATGATCTGATGGTCATTATTACTGAGGCTATAATGAGGAGATTCTGTTCCTATTATTTCCCACCGTCTTTCCTGGACATCACTCCTGTGTGCAGTGTTATTGGGGCACTGTCTCGTGCTGCCAGGGACTGCTCTGTCTGGTTCACCGTCACTTTCTCCTTTGACCGATTTGTGACCATTTGTTGTCAGAAGCTGAGAACACTATATTGCACTGAGAAAGCTGCGACTGTGGTTCTGGCAACAACCTGCACCCTGTTCTGTCTGAAAGACATCCCCTTCAATTTTGAATATGAGCCTGTGAGGATAATCAACAATGTGCCATTCTACTGCAAAATAAAGTTAAGCTACTTTACTGAGACTTGGTGGGTGGTATTAGATTGGCTTGATACAGTTTTAACCCCTTTACTGCCATTCGCTTTAATTCTGTTGCTCAATGCTCTGACAGTCAGACACATTTTAGTGACCAGTCGAGTCCGGAAGAGGCTGAAGGGTGAGAGCAAAGGAGAGAATCACAGAGACCCAGAGATGGAGAGCAGAAGGAAGGCTGTGATTTTGCTCTTCACCATCTCTGGGAGCTTCATAGTCCTCTGGTTAACTGTTGTTGTGTATTTCTTATATTATATCATTCAAGGAATCAATCCTGATGATTACTCGCCTTTTCTATATCACTTCAGTGCAGTTGGTTACATGCTGCAGAACCTAAGCTGTTGCACAAACACATTTATTTATGCAGCAACATTGTCTCAGTTCAGAGCGAAGATCAGTAACGCAGTAAAATACCTGGTTACACGGATTCCTTGTGTTGTGATAAATAAAACTCCTCAGTGAAGCCCACAGGAGGGTCCGACTGTTTCCAAACTATGAAATGATTTTGTTTTATTCACTCGTGGGATGTGGGTATCACTGACTGAGTCTGTAGTTATTCCCCATGCCGAATTGCCCCTGAGAAGGTACTGCTGAGCTGCCTTTAACACTGATGGAATAACAATATATTTCTAACTCAGGATGGTGAGTGACTCAGAGGGGAATTTGAAGGGGGTGATGTTCCCATCTATCTGCTGCCCTTGTGCTTCGAGATGGAAGTCCTTGTGGGTTTGGAAGGTGCTGTGTGAGGATCTTTGGTGAATTTCTGCAGTGCTCCATGTAGTTGGTAAACACTGCTACTACTGAGTGTCAGTGATGGAGGGAGGGGATGTCTGGGGATGTGGTGCCAACCAAGCGGCTGCTTCATCCTGGATGTTGTTTTTTTCTGGTGGCAGAAACCTGAACAAAGCAGCTGCTTAGTTGGCACCACATCCACAAACACCCACTCCCTCCACCACTGTTTCTCAGCAGCAGCAGTGTGGACCACCTGCAAGATGCACTGCAGTTCACCAAAAGTCCTCAGACAGCATCTTCCTAACCCACAATCTCTACCATCCAGAAGGACAAGAGCAGCAGATAGATGAGAACGGATATCCCTGCACATTCACCTCAAAGCCACTCACTATCCTGACTTGGAAATATATCACCGTCCCTTCACTGGGTCAGAATCCTGGAGCTCCCTCCCTAACAGCATTGTGGGTCTACCTACACCACACGGACTGCAGTGGTTCAACAAGGCAGCTCACCCCCACACATTATGGAGGAGCAACTGGGAACAGGCAGCGTTCCCAGCCAGGTCTGGACCAGCAATGCTCACGTCCCGCGAGTGAATAAGACAAAGTGCATGCAGGTAAATGCAGAAACAGCAGTGAATCTGATCAGCACACCACCGTCTTCACTGGGGATGTTAGGGATGGGCCAGAAATGCTACTTTAGTCAGAGATCCCCCACATCTCATGTACAAAGTAATAATGTTTGATATTGACAGTAGAATTTAGGATTAGGAACATCATCAAAAACCTGAAATTGAGCATCAGGTCAATAAGAGTGTCAAAGAATAGATAATGATAATAGATTGGCAGCTGATGTAAAACTTTGGTCATTATGGAAATCAGATAATGGTAATAAGACAAGGACTAATTCTGTCCCAAAATTGCAAATGTAGATCATACACTCCGAGCTGAGGTAATAAATGAGAAATTAAGATTTGTTTTATGGGTGATGAATAAGATGGAAGAAAGTGAGGACTGCAGATGCTGGTGATCAGAGCTGAAAAGGTCTTGCTGGCAAAACGCAGCAGGTCAGGCAGCATCCAAGGAGCAGGAGAATCAGGGTTTCGAGCATGAGCCCTTCTTCAGGAATGAGGAAAGTGAATAAGATGGGACAGCCCAGGGAGAGCTGTGGGAGCAGAGTCCCTGTGTATATTGAAGAATGAGACAGTTGGATCCTTGTCGGAGCTAATTACTGCAGATGCTGGAATCTGTACTGAAAACAAAAAATGCTGGAAATCACAGCGGTCAGGCAGCATCCATGGAGAGAGGGCAGGCTAAATACTTTAAGTTTATCTCCATCAGAGATAGATTCTTGATCAGTTGGGGAATCGAAGATTAAAAGGAAAAGGCAGGAATGTAGTCGTGAGGAATGTTGGATCAGCCACGTTCCCATGAATGGTGGAACAGTCTGGAGGGGCCAAATAAATAGTAGGTCCGAGGGGAGTACTGAGGATCAAAGGGAGCTTGGATCGCTGAAGCTGAGAGCACAGGTAGTCAGGATGGTTAAGAAGGCGTACGGGATGCTAGTCTTCATTAACCAGTGATTAGAATATCGAATATAGAACACAGAATCTGAAGAGACCCCAGAATGTTGCTATCTTATAAATGTGGCCTTCCTGAGGAAATGGAGACCATCACACATTCAGGCGGATGGGAAATGGGCAGCAGGTTATCAAGTTGTATTCCCGGTGGGATGTGGAAAGGAAATGTTGTGGATATAAATTAGCAGCAGGAGGTTATTTGAAAGTAAGGAGAACTCATGTCAAAATCCAAGAACATTTTTATTGGCCTGAACTGTATAAAGATGTAGTCGAATTTTGGAGGACATTTCACATGCGTCAGGAAATTGGAAACTTTCAGGCAGTGATAAAGTCAGCAACTTTAATATCAATTCCTGCATTTGGGAAACATTTTAAAAGGATGTTAATTGATTGGGTCGTGTTGTACTAAAATTAATAGAATTCAAATTTAGAAGTAAGTAAATCAAATTTATAAATCAAAACCTATTGGGAGGGGCAGCGTGATTGTGCCCCTAACCGTGAAACTTGACCAGGCCGTCCCTCCTTGAACATCAGGTACAGCAGTTTTTATAGTCTGGATGGCACGTACAACAAAAGACCGCAAAAGATGGATTCTTGTGTTCTGTACATGCACACATGGAGATCGCCATTGTGTTCTGTAAGTATTTCTTGTTTAGTTCGTTCCTGTTTTCAGTTCCCCCCTTTGTGGTCTGAGACATGCAGGAGCATGATGAACAGACCACCACCATCCAGTAATAATCAGTGGGGTAGGATTATAATCATGAAACTGTTTCCCTTCCTGCTGGATATTATCAGCCTCCAGGCGGATGTGATCCGCTTGGTCAGTTATATTGTCTAAGGTATTCGGAATGTATCTGCCGCACTAGGCCCCAATAACAGCACAGGGGCCACTTGTGCCACTCGCAAATAGGAGAAAGTGAGGACTGCAGATGGTGGAAATCAGAGCTGAAAATGTGTTGCTGGAAAAGCACAGCAGGTCAGGCAGCATCCAAGGAGCAGGAGAATCACGTTTCGGGCATGAGCCATTCTTCAGGAAAATGTTTTCAGCAAGATTTTCAGCTCCACTCGCACGACAACACAACAGTACGGGGGGCAATGACCTCAGCCGACACCTCGGAGATGGCCATGCTTACCGCTGCAAAGCCATCGGCAGTCTCATTAGCCAGCCTTTCCAAGGTGGAGGCCATATTGATCAGTTCCCTAGCAGCCTTAGCACTCCCATAGGCGGGGAAGGCGAACATACAGAATCGCTCGGTCTCAGTGATGGACCGTTTGGATTGAGGTGGATGCAGTTTGGGATGAACGCGGAGGGAACTGTGATGGTGAACAAAAGGTAGCACATAGGCAAGGGAGCAAGATCCAGACCAATATGGAGGGAGCCAAGGGTAGGCCTTGACAGCACGGTCAGAGTAATTCTCATTGTAAGGCCTCAGGTAATCAGTCAGAATTGAAGTCCAAATGGTTTTGTACGTTTTCCCTGTCGTCATGTTGACAACCTCAAGGCTCAGAATATTCCAGAAAGAAACGATCGGCGGGCGGATGGGATAAAGAGCAGGGAACCGGAATATTTGCTGGTTCCGGCATTCCCTGATGTGGAATTAAAACAAATCACCCCCCATGGGCGTTCCTTCACCCGTGGTGTTTGTGGGTGTCAGAGCCAGAGGGGTGTATGTTAAAGGATGTAGTGAGGCCGGAACCAACCTTTATAGTTTTGCATGTTATAACCCGTGGTCTCCCAGGTGACCTCATCATTGGCAGCAGAAATGGTCTGGTCAGGGCCTCACATGAATGACCAGGGAGATTCTCTGTCAGACCGAACCCCCGGCCATTCCCCAAATGGATAAATGTGAGGAACTGTTCTGGTCCAATCACCATTTAAACCATTTTGGATTTATTAAACGGAATGGGACTCAGGGGAATCCCCACAATAGAGTGTGCAGGGATTCGAGTCCACACCCAGCATTTCGAGATGTTATTTTGCTGTGTGTGCTGATAGAACATGGTGAGGTATGTATTAACATGGAACCCCGCGCCTACTCCGGGGAGCAGGACTGAGGGAGGCACAATTCATTTGGTGCTGCCCCCCAGTGGCTACCAGGCAAAGGGTGAAGGCAACAATAAACAGGAACATCCCGGAGCTTCCCGAACGGAGTTATACAATGGTCCAAAGGCTGTACCGCCCGCACACAACAGCCCACGCTCTCGGACCGTTCACAACAGCCGCGCACACACGGACATTGTCAGCAGGTCTCGAGAGGAGTCAGTCTGAAAAGAAAGCAGAGGGTGAGGATGATCAACCAGTGTCTGGATATTTCTTCAGTTGTGACCAGTGTTTCCAGACTCCCCCTTCCCTCACATGTCAATACAGGTGGGTGTGTCACCGCTAATGATAACCTCAGAGGGACCATTCTACTGAGGGGCGAAGCCTGGTTTAATGGGGAGAGTCTTAACCATAACCTTCCTACCCACCGATGGGACCTCCGCACAATCCTCTAATTGCCTCTGTTCATCCCTCCCTCACCTTCCTGTTTGTCCTGAACTGTTTTCCACATCTCCTTCAGCTGGGTGCTCAGTTCGAGCACATAGCGATGTATTCTATCGCAGTGAGGACCAGCATCGGAACCCTCCCATGATGATGGAATCGGGCAGTTACATTGCCCGACCTGTCATCGACTCGTAAGGGGTCAAAGCATTCGACCAGCTTGTGGTGGACTGGAGTTTGTCAGAGTCCTGCATGGCCTTAGCAAGGGAGGGTTTAAGAGTTCTGTTCATTCACTCCACCATGCCTGAACTTTGTGGATGGTCGGGTGTGTGAAATTTCAGTTTAATGCCCATCAGCTGACATGTGGTTTTTACAACTCTAACAGTGAAATGGGTCCCCGGTCGGAGTCAATCTGGGACGGCACCCAACTCCCCCACCTGGGCATCCCCTCCTCAGCTACAACCCTTGCCACAGCGTTAGCTGATCAGTTCTGGGTAGGGTAGGTCCCGACCCACCTGGTAAATTGGTCAATAATCACAAGGTAATCCTTCTTCCCATGGGATTGGGGAAGAGGTCCCATAAAATCCATCTGTAACTGCCCCCAGACTCCCTTTGGGCGAGGCTGGGGCCCCATTCTAATTTTAATGGGCCAGCCTGGGTTGTACTGGGCACACGTCACACAGCGGTGACAGAATCGAGTGAAATCTCTGCCCATGCCCTTCCACCACCATTGCTTCCCGATGTTGGTTATCATAGCATCACGGCCCCACCTGGGAAATGCCAATGTGTAATTACATCCTGAGAAGGATCCTTTTATCCCCACTTTCAGCTCACCCCAGCCTCTCTGACTCTCACGGTGTCTGTGTCGGACCCCATTGTGTTCAAAGTGATACAATGCCACCCTCTGGTGGCCTCCCTCTGCCACTGCACAAGAGCAGGTTTTTTTTCTATCGGGACAATTAGCTCCTGTCCCTGTCCATTCCATTGTCTGTAAACTGCAGGCCCTGTTCCCTGTCCAAATTAATTCCAGCAATAACGCCCCCCCCGGCCCTGACTTTACTCCCTCATATTTTATGCCCCATCTTGCAGTGTCCACTATTTTACGTCTCTCACTTTTGCCCTCCACAATCCCACCGCCAACAATTTTGCCCCCTGCCAATTGTGCCCAGAGCTGGGGGAGTCAAAAACGGGGGGTGGGGGGAATATATTTTCTCTCATTTTGTCCCGCTCCATTTTTTTTGTTCCTCCCCAGTTTTTTGAAACTGCCCCAATTGAGCAACTTCCTCCCCCACCGACCCCACCCCCGGTTTTCTGCCCTGGCATTTTTGCCCATCCCCAGAGTTATTACCCCCACCCAACTCTTGCACTTTCCCCCAAACATTTTGCCCCCCACCACCTTGTCCTGGTCTAATTGCCCTTTCTCCATACTGCCCCCACTGCCATTCCTACCTGCATCCCCCCACTGGATATAAAAGCCCCCTCTGTGTCTCCATCGTGTACAATAACCACCTCCACTCCCCTCCCCCCTTCACTGGGCCCTCGCCCCTGGGCTGGAGGGGGTGGGGCACGGGGAGGATGCACACTGACTGACTGGCCTATAAACTGTGTGCTTTTTCATGCACAGCAAGATCCCATGCTCCCCCTCCACCCTCCTCAGTGAGAAAGGGGCTTTCTCTCCCACAACCCCACCCCCCGTTGGGACAGCAATGGGAGACACAGGGAACAGCAAGATCCCACTGTGATAACAGCATGTGCATCACCAAGTGCTACTGAGTTCAAATCTACCCTGGGACAGGAACAGTAGGACAGATGGAGGGAGGGACAGATAGGGAGGGGGAGAGAAAGCGAGTGAGATGAGGGACAGAGTCTGAGGGAGGGACATAGAGCGAGCCAAGGACAAAGAAAGATCCCAGGGAGAGACAGAAGGACAGAGATGGGGAGAGAGAGAGAGAGGCACAGTGTGAAACCAGGGAAAGAGAGAGAGAAACACCCAGGCAGAGAGAACAAAGGACAGAGAAAGATCCCAGGGAATGAAACTCCCAGGGAGAGAAACAGGGGACAGACAGGAGAGTGTGTAAAACCCAGGGAGAGAACAGGACAGAGAGAACAAAACACTTAGGGAGGGGTAGAAAGGACAGAGAGAGAGAGAGAGAGAGAGAGAGAGAGAGAGAGAGAGAAATGCCTAACACAGGGAGGGAGGGGGAGAGAGAAAGTAAAAGTGCAGGGAGAGAAATCCAAGGTGTGTGAGAGAGAGAGACAGCCAGAGAGAGGGAGAGAATGAGGGAAGAGCAGCCACAGGAGAGAGATACAACAGACAGCTAGTGAAAGAGAGGGGGGTTGATGGTATGAAGCAGGTAGAATGATCCTCAGGCAGGAACAACAAGATCCCGCAGGGCTGACACAGAGAGGAGTGTGGGGAGAGGTTAGCAGGGAGGTTGGAGATTGACCAATTCAACAGTTCCAGGAAAGAGGGAGGATCCAGAGAGTTGTAGGAAGGGAATCTACAGGGGAATGTGAACAGGGAGGAGATGGGAAGGATGGGGATTGAAGGAAAGATGTGGGACAGACAGAGACAGAGAGAGTGAGCTGGGTACACAAAGGGAGAGGTGGGAGCTGGACAGCAAGAGGGAGGCAGTGACATCTGTGGGATCAGACTGTGCAGCAGCTCCCTCTCCTTCTTTCTGCCCCTTTGACAACCCCCCAGCCCAGAACTTGCCCCTTGTGATAAATATCCAACAGAGACGGCCTGAACCCCACAATTCTAATGCCTGTATGTGTGTGTGTGTGTGTAAATGAACAAGGAGACAGGCCAGTTTCTGATTGTTCTCTCTCTCTCTCTCTGAATGTTTCTGGCTCTTGTCTGACGATTCCAGGCGGCAGAAATGATTTGATTCTCTCAGTCTCTGCACCGTCCTGAGGTTCAGCTCCCGGATCCAATCTCCTCCTCTGGGAACTGACAGAGACAAATAAAAATTGATTTGAAATAAAATCCAACAGTGGTACGAAAAGCACAGCAAGATCCCACTGCTCTTTCGCCTTCCACAGTCTCTCACTTTACTGTGATACTGGTTCAGTTTAATTATTGCATCATTAATGCATTGCATCACATCACAGCAACATCGAAACACAAAGAAATCACAATAGACCAGTTAACCAGAGGCTAAAAATACACACAGCAAGATCCCACTGCAGCAGTGTGACATCAGACAGATCGTGTGTGTCACTGGCGTTGGTTAAGGGTTCGATTCTGTCTCCAGGACAACAGAGGGACCAACCCAACTGTTCAACAAATTCCAAACACTTGTCCCTCTGTTCCCCCTCTCTGTAACCCCCTCACTCTCTCTCCATTTCTGATGCCTCTATCTGTTACTCCCCACCCTGTGTCCTTCTCCGTCTCTCTCTGTTTCTCCTAGCTTACTCTCCATCTCTGAGATCTCTCTTTGTGTATTTCTCCCTAATTTAATCCTGTACACTGTAATCTTTGTTCCCCTCCACTTTAAATAACGATGGCTCATTTATCATCCTACCCTCTCTCTGACCCACATTCCTCTGACATTGTGACAAGACTTTATAGAGGGTCAGATATTTTGAGTATTATTTCCCTCCTCGGGAGTCCTGCCTCACAGATCCTGCAGGTTAACCTGTTTGTGTCACAATCCCAAAACCCTGGCTACTTTAAACCCAGGCTTCAAACCCATTTTAAAAACGACAGGGCCACAATCTGACAGGACCCAATTAACCAGAGGGCCCTACAAACCAGGCCTCCACACTCATCCCACCCCCGCAGTGGAGAATAAACCTCGGGGTTATAAACAGACCACCTCTCACCTGGGCCCCACAGGCTGCAGCCTGGCAACCAGGCCTCAGGCCTCTGGCCCGTGCTGCCATCTGGAGGTTGCTCTTGTCCAAGGCTTTCCTGGTCCCATGCATTTTGTTCTTCACTTTCCAACTTTCCCAACAAAGATTCTTTGGGATAAATGGGAGAAAAGATAATTGGGGAGATCCGGGTGGTGAGCGAGAGCACTTTGATGCAGATTTACACAGCAAGATCCCAGGTTTAAAAGTGGCCCCTGCACCACCCCCATAACTCATCCCCTGTACATTGCAGACTGTCACAACAACATCAAAATACAAACAAATCAGAAGACAGCAATTAACCAAAACAAACACATGCACCAAACAGGGAGCGCTGCTTGTTCTCAACAGCGACAGAGAAAACAGCTCATTTTAAGAATAAATCTAAATAATTCTTGTCCACATTTATTCTCACTGAGTGTTTGTGGACTCCACCCCTGCAATCACTGACACATTGTAACGTCTGTCAGTCTGCTCCCTGGGGAGCTCTCTGTGTCATTGAGATGTTAATTCCCAGGACAGGAGCCTTGTTTGATCTTGCTGCCCACTGAGATGTTAAGTCTGGGACAGTAAAGTGTTACTGTTCCTGGTTTGTTCAACTCTGTTCGAAGCCTTGTTAGTTGTGCCAGTGCAGTTTGAAAATGTCTAACGTTTCCTGATGAAGGGCTTTTGCCCGAAACGTCGATTTCGCTGCTCCTCGGATGCTGCCCCTGCGCCCCCCCATAACTCATCCCCAGTTGCTTGTTCTCAACAGCGACAGAGAAAACAGCTCATTTGAAGAATAAATCTAAATAATTCTTGTCCACATTTATCTTCCTTCATGGAGAAGTTAATGAAGAAAAACACCTTTGACCACAAGTCCATCAGGAAGTGGTCAGCACGTAGTGTCCTCGAGACCCTTCGGGAAAAGGAGAGGGCGAATCCTATTGAGCGGTTCCCTGAGCAGACTGTCAAAGCCATTTGGCAGAATGCCTCATTGCCAGAACTTTCCAACAAGCACCAAGACATGGCTTGGCTAGTGGTGTGAAGGGGTCTGCCTGTGAGATCCTTTATTCACGCCCGGACTCTCAGCCGCACCGCACGCTGCCCTCGAAGCGGCTGCGGGGGGGAAGAGACTGTCACACACCTCCTTCTGGAATGTGCCTATGCAGAGGAAGTCTGGAGAGGAATGCAGTGGTGTTTGTCGAGGTTCGTCCCGAGCTGCGCCGTGACGCGGGACTCCGTGCTCTACGGCCTGTTCCCCGGGACGCACACCGAGACGAACATCAACTGTGCCTGGAGGATCATCAACTCGGTGAAGGACGCTCTCTGGGTGGTCCGAAACCTGTTGATCTTCCAGCTGAAGGAGTTGGCCCCGACTGAGTGTTGCAGACTGGCACATTCCAAGGTCCAGGACTACGTGTTGAGGGACGCGCTGAAACTTGGGGCAAATGCCACCAAGGCGCGGTGGGGAAAGACCACCGTATAACATCTGCCTGTCTAACAGGGGGCCCATGCAGTCATTTGGGCTCTGCTGACGCCTCAGCTAATTATATGGGCATATGGTTGAAAAATGTACAGACCTGTATAAAAATGATAAATTCTGATCTCTGTATGTAAATGTTTACATGTGTATGGCATGACCAACTGTACAGACCATCAAATTATTTTACGAATAAAGTATATTTTTTGAAATAAAAAAAACTTCACTGAGTGGTTTGTGGACTCCACCCCTGCAATCACTGACACATTGTAACGTCTGTCAGTCTGCTCCCTGGGGTGCTCTCTGTGTCATTGAGATGTTAATTCCCAGGACAGGAGCCTTGTTTGATCTTGCTGCCCACTGAGATGTTAATTCTGGGACAGTAAAGTTTTAGCGTTCCTGATTTGTTCAACTCTGTTTGAAGCCTTGTTAGTTGTGCCAGTGCAGTTTGAAAATGTCTAACATTGGTACCAACTTAGTGGCTCAGAGCCAGCCTTTAGACCCCCTGACACACACAGGTCTGGGAAGAGAGGGGGATATTTGCTGAGGATCTCTCGGAACTTTCCTGCTGTACCTGTAGTTTCCAAACTCTAACTCACTGTCTCTATCCCTGTCTGCCTGTTTGTTTCTCTCTCTCTCTCTCTCTCTCTCTCTCCGTCTCTCTCTTCTCTGTCCCTGTCTGTCTCTCCCTGCTCTGCTCTACATGCAGCCATTTCCAACTTGACCTTCAATCTTTTATTTCCTTTCCTTTTATCTAATATATTGGCAGAGTTTGGGAAATTCAAACATCAATCACATGCCAGCCGCTCAACACCCACATTTCCCCGTCTCTGCTACACCCCTCCCTCCCCAACAC
The DNA here is from genome assembly GCF_020745735.1 of Hemiscyllium ocellatum. NCBI lineage: Eukaryota > Metazoa > Chordata > Chondrichthyes > Orectolobiformes > Hemiscylliidae > Hemiscyllium > Hemiscyllium ocellatum. The sequence continues at coordinate 16,467,820 of NC_083444.1, forward strand.
ACACACACACACACGTCCCATCAGATATTCACACTGATGTGCACACTTACACACACAAGCACTCACAATCCAAGACTCCCACTCTTACAGACAAATGCATACTCGAACAATTTCTCATACACTATGACAATCACACATACACTCTCTCACACACTCACTGTCTCTCATATGCACACACTCACTGACACACAGACATACACAGACTCACTGTCTCTCACACTCACTCTCACACTCACTCTCACACACTCTTGCTCACACATGCTCACACTCACACACTTACATACTCACTCGCACACACGTTGTCTCACATATACTCTCACACATACATTCTCACGCTCTCGCACACATACACTCTCATTCTCTCGAATACGTGCACACCCGTTCTCTCCCAATTGCACACACACTCTCTCTCTCACCCTACATTCTTTCCCTCGCACATGCACATTCTCTTTCTCACTTGCAGACACTCTTTGTCTCTCACATGTGCACACCATCTCAAAGCTCACACACTCTTTCTCACTTGTGTACACTCTTGTTCTCTCTCATACACACTTTCTCTCTCACACACACACTCTCACAAACACCCTTTTCCTCACACACATGCAAACTCTCTGTCACACATAAGTTCTCTCTGTCTCGCATGCACACTTTCTCTCGCACATGCTGACACTCTTTCCTTAGAACATGCGTGCACTTTTTCACACACGCGCACACTCTTTTCTCGCACACGTTCACACTCTTTCTCTTGTGCGCGTTCACAGTTTCATACACGTTCACACTCTGTCTCACACATTATCTTTCTTACTCTCACACACTCTTTATCTTTCACATGTGCTCACACTCTCTTTCTCACTTGCGTACACCCTTTGTCTCTCTCACACACACTTTCATGCTCATGCTTTCTTTCTCTCCCAAGCGCGCACACCTTCAATGAGCTGTCTCTATTTTCTGCAAAGGGAATTCACATTTTGATGATGCATTAATGCAGCACAGAAAACAGCTTTTGAGACATTCCTCATTGTGACAGGAATTCAGCCCCAATCTGAAACTTGGAGAGATGTAACAGAACAGAAATGACCCAGCAGCTTTCTCTGTTCCTCTCCCAATGTAACATTTGACTGGTTAGTTTATCTTGTCTTCAGTCTATTATCCAACAAGCATCCCTTCACATCTCCCATTATTTCAGTTCTACTGCCATTTCACCAGACTCCCCACATCGAAACCATCCCCATCTAAATCTCCAGGCCAAGGTAGTGAGTGGTGTTAGGTACAGAGTAAAGCTCCCACTACCTGAAATGTTTCATAGTTCCTGCCCACATTCAGTGTGGGGTTAGATATTGATTCAGTCACTCACTTCCCTCATCCTGTCCTCATCAAACACACTCAGGGCAGCTCCATGACTGGGTTAGATAGAGAGTATGTGTCACTCCACACTTTCTCCATCTGAATCTCCCAGAGTTGGGGTAGAATAGAGTTAGATACAGAGTAAAATTCCCTCTACACCGTGCATTCAAACACTCCCAGGCAGTGACAGCACTGAGATTAGACACAGACCAAAGATTCCTCTACACTGTTCCCCCAACAGACACTCCCAGGACAGGGACAGCACGGGGTTAGAAACAGAGTCAATCTCCCTCTACACTGTTCCCCCATCAAACACTCCCAGGACAGGGACAGCACGGGGTTAGATACAGAGTAAATCTCTCTATACACTGTTCCCCCATCAAACACTCCCAGGACAGGGACAGCACTGGTTAGATACAGAGTAAATCTCCCTCTACACTGTTCCCCCATCAAACACTCCCAGGCCAGGGGCAGCACGGGGTTAGATACAGAGTAAATCTCCCTCTCGACCGTCCCATCAAACATTCCTCGCTCGGTGACAGCACAGGGTTAGCTACAGAGTAAATCTCATTCTACACTGTCCTATCAAACACTCCCAGGACAGGAATAGCACAGGTTCAGACACAGAGTATAATTTGCTCTGCAGAGTCTCCATCAAACACTCCCAGGACAGGGAACATAAGGGGTTAGATGCAGGATAAATCTCCCTCTCCACTGTCACATCAAACACTCCCAGGACAGGGAACACAAGGGGTTAGATGCAGGGTAAATCTCCCTCTCCACTGTCCCATCAAATACTCCCAGGACAGGGACAATATTAGACAATAGACAATAGATGCATGAGTAGGCCATTCTGCCCTTCGAGCCAACACCACCATTCAATATGATCATGGCTGATCATCCTTAATTAGTATCCTGTTCCTGCCTTATCTCCATAACCGTTGATTCCACAATCCTTGAGAGTTCTGTCCAAATCTTTCTTAAATGAATCCAGAGACTGGGCCTCCACTGCCCTCTGGGGCAGAGCCTTCCACACAGCCACCACTCTCTGGGCGAAGAAGTTTCTCCTCATCTCTGTCCCAAATGGTCTACCCCGTATTTTTAAGCTGTGTCCTCTGGTTTGGCACTCACCCATCAGCGGAAACGTTTCCTGCCTCAAGAGTGTCCACTCCTTTAATAATCTTATATGTCTCAATCAGATCCCCTCTCAGTCTTCTAAACGCAAGGGTATACAAGCCCAGTCGCTCCAGTCTTTCAGTGTAAGGTAATCCTGCCATTCCAGGAATTGACCTCGTGTACCTACGCTGCACTCCCTCAATAGCCAAAATGTCTTTCCTCAAATTTGGAGACCAGAACTGCACACAGTACTCCAGGTGTGGTCTCACCAGGGCCCTGTACAGCTGCAGAAGAACCTCTTTGCTTCTATACTCAATCCCTCTTGTTATGGAGGCCAGCATGCTATTAACCTTCTTCACTACCTGCTGTACCTGCATGCTTACCTTCATTGACTGGTGTACAAGAACACTCTGATCTCTCTGTACTGCCCCTTTAGCTAAAATGATTCCATTTAGGTAGTAATCTGCCTTCCTGTTCTTGCCACCAAAGTGGATAACCATACATTTATCCACATTAAACTGCATCTGCCATGCATCTGACCACTCACCTAACTTATCCTGGTCACCCTGTAATCTCCTAACATCCTCATCACATTTCACCCTGCCACCCAGCTTAGTATCATCAGGGAATTTGCTAATGTTATTACTAATGCCATCTTCTATATCATTAACATATATTGTAAAAAGCTGTGATCCCAGTACTGATCCCTGCGGTACCCCACTGGTCACTGCCTGCCATTCTGAAATGAAGCCGTTTATCACTTCTCTTTGTTTCCTATCAGCTTTCAATCCAAGTTAGTCCTTTGCCCCCAATACCATGCACCCTAATTTTGCTCACTAACCTCCTATGTGGGACTTTATCAAAAACATGGGGTTAGGTACAAAGGGGTTTTGTGTGGGGGAGATCTTGATCCACCCAGATAGTCCCATCAATTACACAGGGAGATTGATGGACTGGGTGAATGGGTAAACTGTGTTCGATGGAGTTCAGTGCAATCATGTGGTTATCAGGTTGGAGTACATAGAGGGAGCAGAATGGAGGGTTACAAGAACGATCTTGGGCCTTGGGATTACATTCTGAGGAGAGATTGAGGCCGGTTTCCTGTCGCACTGAGAAGGTTAAGGGATGATCTGATCAATATCTTCAAGATATGAACAGTACCAGACAGGGTCGATCAAGATCAATGATTCCCACTGGTTGGAGATTCTAGAAGAAGAGGGAACAGACTCTGGGAATGTGGGCCCAGAGCATTCAGGAGGGATGTTAGGAAGCACTTTGACACACAAAGGGTGGGAGAGGTGTGGAACTCTCTTCCACAAACAGCAGTGGATGATGGATCAGTTGTTCAGGTTAAATCTGCCACACTGTTCCCATCAACACTCTCAGGACAGGGACTGTGTGTGGTATAGGTAGACTCCAAGAATCCCTACAGTGTGGAAACAGGCCCTCTGGCCCAACAAGTCCACACTGACCCTCCGAAGAGTAACCCACACAGACCCATTCCCCTCCCCTATTATCGGGAATTATCCCTGACTTATGCACCTAATCTAAACATCCCTCAACACTGTGGACAATTTAGCCTGACCATTTCACTCTGACCTGCGCATCTTTGGAGTGTAGGAGGAAACCAGACCACCGGGAGGAAACCCACGCAGACACAGGGAGAATGTGCAAACTCCACACAGACAGTCGCCAGAGGTTGGAATTGAACCCGGGTCCCTGGCACAGTGAGGCAGCAGTGCCAAACACTGAGCCACCCTGCCACCCCTCAGCAGTAAAGCTCCCTTTAGTGTATCCCCATCAAACACTTCCAGGGAAGGAGTTACAAACAGAATAAATCTCCTTCTACCCTGCCCCCATCATTCCCTCCCTGGTTAGGTAAAGCATTGAGTTTGATACAGAGTAAAGCTCCCTCGATGAGATCACAATCAAAACATTTAACGCTGGTATAATCTGATGAGAGATGCTGATTGAAACTTGAGCCCGCCTCTCCCCATCTTACACACACACAAAACAAAAATGGAAGAACTCCACATATTCAACACCAATTTCTTTGTTTGACACCCTGTTCTGTTCTGATTCACTGTTAGATTGCTGGCTCTGAACATCCTCACGGACAGTCGTCCTAATCTCATGTGCCATGTCCTGCTCCAAAACACCGCATCTAATTCCAATCCGGAGTGTGATACAGGAGCCTCTCAGTGTCGGAGGGAGGTGAGTCTTGAGCCTGACCCAGGTGTGTGAATGTCCTGTGTTCATCTGACATCCAGGGATTCTTTAATGGAGCTTTCATATTTGGAAATCCCAATATATTTGGTCATTCCATGTCCCTGTGTAAATTGTGTGGCGAGTGTGTGTTTGTGTGTGTGTGTGTGTGTGTGTGTGTGTGTCTGTGTGTGTGTGTGTGTTTGTGTGTGTGTGTGTGTGCGTGTGTGTGTGTGTGTGAGTGTGTGTGTCTGTGTATGTATGTGTCTGTGTCTGTATGTGTGTCTGCGTGTATGTGTGTGTATGTGTGTCTGTGTGTGTGTCTGTGTCTGTGTATGTGTCTGTGTGTGTCTGTGTCTGTGTCTGTATGTGTGTCTGTGTATATGTGTGTGTGTGTGTGTGTGTGTGTGTGTGTGTGTGTGTGTGTGTGTGTGAGATCCCACCAGGGCCTGGCATTATTGAATGAAATATGTCTTTAAACCAAAACATTCAACAATATTTTCCAGTTCCTTGTACACAAGTCGCAGAAAGCCAATGTGATGATGTTGTCCAATTGTAGAAGAGTTTTTGAGACATGTTCCCTTCTCTTGTGCTGACAGATTTCCTGATCCATAACTGAATCCTTCTCTGTTCCTGCCCCCAGACAAGCATCGTACCTTTTAGTCTGGATTGTCCCTCCTCAGTCTGAGATTCAAAGACCATCACTGCCCATCTCACTGTATTCCATCTGCAGGAGGCTGAGGGATGATCACGGACAAACTGTGAGGGGGCTGTTTTAATCCACAATACCAGGACGAAAGATTTTGAAGATGTCAACCATCTTAGGTATGTTGATGGCAGCCATTTCATGGGAGCTCAGAGCTGACATTGACTTTATTATCAGGGAGAGGCTGGAAAGAGTGGGGACTTGGGGAGTGCATGTGTATCTGAGTGCAGTATAGATTCACCAGAATGATAGCTGGACAGAAAGGGGTCACTGGGAAGGGTGGGAAATGACCCAAACCCAGGGTTGTCTCCCTGGGATTTAGAAGGATCAGAAGGAATGAAAGTTTTTGAGACAATATTGGAAACTGCTGGGATGGAGAATGAGAAAGGCTTCTTGCTGCTTCTGGGTCTAGGATTAGAATCAACGTCCAAAACTCTAACAATACTCTGAAATCGTTTCAACATGAAAATGAAGTAACAAAGCCTCCCATTTCTCTGTGTGATATTGCACAGATTATGTCTGACTGCCTCACTCACTGAACCTTCCAACCCCCTTCCCAGTCTTTCTGTCTCCTCCTTGCATCTTACTGTCCCACATCACTTTGTGTTATCAGCAAACAGAACACAGGATCCCATCATCTCAGACATTCAGAGAGACTGTGTCCAGTGCACTGTCGGTAACAGAGAATGATTCCCTCCCATCTTCTGCTGTACAGCTCGTGTCTGTCACAGAGTCAGCTCTGAAACATCTCCAGGACACTCCCATCCTCTCTCTGCCTGTCTCTGACTCTGTATCTGTGTCTGTAACTCTCTCGCCCTGTCTCTGAAATGAGCTTCCCCATTCCGTCATTCACACTGAGGACATTACAAAACTGCTCCATTCCCTGTAACCCAGTTTGAGGTGACACTGAAGACATGAAATGTCCATTATAAATGTCCATCACTCAGTTCCTTTCCAGGCCAGGCCCCTTCCCGCAAGGGCATTGGGTGACTATTTTGCTCTTTATGACAAACAGAAAGCCCTCAGCCCTCACAGTCCTATTTCACTGGAATTCTGTAAATCATATTAATTGGCGGTAAGGAAGTTTGTCTGTGAGTGTTTTACTGAGATGACATCAGCAATCATGTGGACTACTTTCATCCTCAGACACCTTCCCAACAACAGTAAACAGTGTCTGCTTGTATCATCCTGACGTCGCCTGCTCTTCCCTGTTTACTCCATTGGCAATTTGTGTATCATCGGCACATTGTGATCATGTGTCCTGTTCAATGGAGGGAGGTACAGAGTAAAGGTCTCTTTCCACTGTCCGCATTAATGACCCCGTGTCAGGTGCAGCACAGGGAGAGCTCTCTATGATGTTGCAGTCAAATATCTGAAGGACAAGTATTCCCCAAGCAGAGACATAGAGTTAAACTCAGTTTAAACTGTCTCCAACACACCCCCCCACACACAGGCAGACACAAGGATATACGCCGTCTCTCTCATACACCATCTCCCGCTCTCTCTCTCTCACATACACCATCTCACTATTGTTCTTTCCCACACCCAATCTCTCTCTCCCCCTTTTCTCTCTCTCTCTCTCTCTCCCTCTGTCTCTCACATACACGATGTTGGTTTCGTTCTTGTGTCTAAATGAAACAGGGGACATGAGTGGAGAATGGGATTACGGAATTCAACTCCACCAACGGCCTCGATCATGTTGCATGACAGAGCATGCTTGAGGGGCCGAATGGCCTACTCCTGCTCCTATCTTCTATCATCTATTGTCTATTGTTTCCGTGTGATGTCTACAGGTTCATTGACAAGACCCACGTTGGGGGTGAGAGAAAGATGTGGGGATGACCAAAGAGGCTGTGAGCTGATATGGCAGCTTCACTGAGTGGGCAAGTCATTGGCAGATGGAATATAACGTGGAGAAATGTCCATGTACAGCACAGATTTCCAAACTCACTCAGTGACAGATTAAAATCCTCATTCCCTGCCCAGTCCACACTTCCTGACCCAGGGAGGTTTTGTCCCTGAGGGAGGGCAGGTTTCTGTCTGGATATCATTACATTGCAACATGAAGGTACTGAGTGTAACAGAGTTTGCTACATCCCATCATGTCATTTCCTTTGCTGTCTGTGTGTTGTGGATTATATTTAAAATGTTGGCAGGTGGAATAGAATGTAGTGGGATGTGATTTGCAAGAAGAATAGTAAAAGTAGAATTTTTGTATTTAAAATGGTGAGAAATTCTGAAATGTTATTGTCCAGGGGCTTTGTCTGATCTTGTACGTTAACATCAGGAAGTTAACATGATGTTAATGCCAACAAATAGGAGGACAAATGATACATTGAATGTTCTTATCAGGTGATTGGGTTAGGAACATGATCTTAACATGACAGTTAAGTTACAGACTGGAATCATATCGAAGTGTCCGGTGTGATTTATACATAGAATAACAGATAACTGGGAGTGAGTCACAAAGTAGAATATAATTGAAGGTTTTAGGGTATTTTATAAACAGAGTCACATGTACATGGGAGTGAGTTACACGTTGGAATCTAATCAAGGGTATTCAGTGTGGGTTTTTAAATGCAGAATAATGTACAGAGTCCCTTATCAATGGAAGTCAGCTTCAGATTGGAATTTTATCGAGGGGAGTTGAGTGCTTCTATATAGAATAACAGATACCCAGGAGCGAGTTACTGACTTGAATTAAATTGAGGGGCTTGGGCGATTTATATACAGAGCTAACATATAACGAGAGTCTAACCCCTGACCGATCCTCAACTGCTCCATGATTTCACCCTCACTGACCTCTGCCTGACCCCTGAGCTATCCCATGACTAACCTCGGACTGACATGTGAGTGACCCTCGCTGTCACTGATATCTGTCTGACCCTTCACTCATCCTTGACTGACTCACACTGAAGCCTGACTGACAATAATCCCCTCCAATCCCCTCACCATCCTGACATGGAAATATATTGCCGTTCCTTCACTGTCATTGGGTCAATATCCTGGAATGCCCTCCCGGATGACATTGAGGGGTCTACCTGAGGCACTCTAACACATGCACACACAGGAACAATTAGTGACACACATGCACCAACAAAAGGACTATCACCAACACTCGTTGGGTCTCTGTGTCCATGTGTGTTTCTGTCTCTGTCTGTGTGTGTGAGACTGTCTCTGTCTGTGTGTGTGAGACTGTCTGTCTCTGTCTGTGTGTGTGAGACTGTCTGTCTGTGTGTGTGTGTGTGTGAGAGACTGTCTGTCTCTGTCTATCTGTGTGTGTGAGACTGTCTGTCTCTGTCTTTGACTATCTGTGTGTGTGTCTCTGTGTGTGTCTCTGTGTTTGAGTGTCTCTCTATCTCTGTCTATGTGTGTGAGACTGTCTGTTGTTCTTTTTCTTTCTTTTTCTTCTTTTTTCTTTTTATTTTAGTGGGGCAGCTGGTCCAAAGACAGTCCCCTTCCTCTCAGACACCTTCAAGGAGGAGAGTCCTTGATGTTAGAAATGGGGAAAAGTGTTGTTTTTACAGATATAGAAAAAGCATACAGAAAAGGGGGACAGCAAGAGAACTATTAACCCTGCAGGTATTTAGGGAAGAGTATCTCTACTTTTCAGGGCATAATTATGGATCATTAAGTACTAACTTTAATGTAGATTTATTCAAGAAAATCATTCCTTTTACCATGATGTTTAAAACAACAGTTTCAGCAAAAAGCGAAGATTATTGAAACATATAAGCAACGCACGAAAAAGATACATTGTTAAGATGTATGTACAAGAATGGAATGTACCTATGGATAATGAAAGAAGTTACAAAGGGGAACATGGAGATAAGAGTTGAGCCTTATGACAGCACGGGCAAGGGGGAAATTACCAACTTGGAAAGAAAGGGGCAATGGGCGTGGGGCATCGATGGGTAGAGGGGAAATAGTAAGAGAGATTGGGTAATTAGGAGTCTGGAGAGATGACCTCACTCAGCTCAAAGGGTATAACTGTACATTAACTTAAGTTCTAATTTGCTTTCATTTGCTTATGCAATTGAAGCCCTTACTTGCAAATTCGTAATAAATTGTCTTGTTTCTAGCTTTGGGAGTCTTGACTAAATATTATTGCATTTTGTTTCTAACATTGAACACGCACTCACACACTGATCTAGCTTCCTCTGAGCCAGCTCTCAGAGTGACCTGAACCTCTGACTCTCCGGTTTAGTTTATTTCCCTTTTCCGACACTCCCTCCTAACTGCGGTAGTGTTTATTTTTTCCCCAGCCCCCATGTTGTGTGTGTGCAGGTGTGAGACACAGTGAGACTCTCTGTTGTATTGGAGGCTGTATCCATTAAATGGGGTTAACAACCCTCTATCTGCCTCTGCCTATTCTTCTTCTAGTTCAGTCTTAATAATGCTGTTGGTCATGTTGGTGTGTCTGTGTGGGCCCAGCTCTGCCTGCAATGGGAGAAGTTTAAATCAATGAATTAATTAAAATCTGATGACTCAATGTATCCTCCTTGTGTTTAAAGTGATACAATGCCACCCTCTGCTGGCCGCCCTGCACCACTGCACATGCGGCAGGTTTGTTTTGGGACAATTGGCTCCTGTCCCTGACCATTCTATTGGTTCGGACAGTCACACAATGACCTGAGTGACGCAAGTCTCTGCGCGGTGATGTCACCCAAGTTGACCGCACCCCCTTTGGGAGGGATCATCAGGGAGGAAGTGGGAGGAGGCAAGAGGTGACTCAGGCCGGGGGCCTGAGGCGAGGCAGAGCGGCTCCGTCTGGAGGTCAGGAGGAGGAATCAGGAAACATTCCGCGACTCCCTCGTCAGGTCCACACCCTCCATGCACCCTACCTCCACTCCCGGCACCTTCCCCTGCTACCACAAGAAAAGCAAAACTTGCGCCCACAACTCCCCCCTCACCTCCCTCAAAGGCCCCAAGGGATCCTTCCATATCCGTCACAAATTCACCTGCATCTCCACACACATCATTTACTGCATCCGGTGCACCCAATGTGGTCTCCTCTACATTGGGGAGACAGTCCGCCTACTTGCGGAACGTTTCAGAGAACACCTCTGGGACACCCGCACCAGCCAACCCAACCACCCCGTGGCTGAACACTTTAACTCCCCCTCCCACTCCGCCAAGGACATGCAGGTCCTTGGCTTCCTCCATCGCCAGACCATGGCAACACAACGCCAGCAGGAGAGCGCCTCATCTTCCACCTCGGAACCTTCCAACCACAAGGGATGAATGCAGATTTCTCCAGCTTCCTCATTTCCCCTCCACCCACCTTATCTCAGTCCCAACCCTCGGACACAGCACCACCTTTTTGACCTGCAATCTTCTTCCCGACCTCTCCGTCCCTACCCCCTCTCCAGCCTATCACCCTCACCTTAACCTCCTTCCACGTATTGCATTCCCAACGCCCCTGCCCCAAGTCCCTCCTCCCTACCTTTTATCTTAGCCTGCTTGGCACACCTTCCTCATTCCTGAAGAAGGGCTTATGCCCAAAACATCGATTCTCCAGCTCCTTGGATGCTGCCTGACCTGCTGCGCTTTTCCAGCAACACATTTTTCAGCTCAAGCGTACATAAAGCCTGGGATCTCAGATCGGAATCTTAATCCAGAGAAAATATATATTTAGTCTTTCAAACATTGGCAAGTAAACATCATCAAATTATTTTGTTAAGCTTTGTGAAGGGATACATTATTCCATTTCCCATCTCTTCTCTGAATTTCCTCTGGGTAACTGCATAAATAAAGGTGTTTGTGCAGCAACTCAGGAGCTGGAGCATGAAGCCAATCTCTCTTACAAATGTTGGCAGAGGAACTGGGTATCCCAAGTAATCAAAGCGTTTCAGTATGGAATAAGCAATGAACATCACCCATAACATGATGAAATTGCCAGATATAATAAATAACATAATCATGGATTTCCTCCAACTCCCCATCTCTGGGTCACTAACACTGTACCTGGTCGTCTGAGCCCGGAGTCTCCTGCGAGCTCTCTTGGCTAATACAATGTTTCTGACAGTCAATGCGTTTAACAGTAGAATCAAAATAAATGGAATGAATGGTGTTATTATGTAATGCATTAATTCAACGATAGTCCAAACAACTGAAACAAGTACATTTGAATGTACTCGACAAAACCATGGACTATTTGACAGCCAATATTGCTTGTAATACATGAAATACCAGGAAATGTTCTTCAAACAACTCAGCCCAGTCACTGTTCCTAAAACCACACCCGCTGTTTTCTTGGTGCAATGTTTATTTCTCAGCTTTTGGCAACATATGGCCACAAACCGATCAAAGGTGAAGGTGACCGTGAACCAGACAGAGCAGTCTGTGGCTGCATAAAGCAGAACCGCGTGGATGTTGCACAAGGAGACATAATGTAGGAAAAGAAACTCCTCCCGATATGTGATAGGAATTTGTCGTAGTATCAGATCGAAGATAATGACCAGGAGATCCGCCGTTGCCATAGCCACCAGGTAATGAGTGACACATTTAGAAAGGCCACACTTCCCCCGAACCAGGATCGTTATTGCAATCACATTAACTTGAAAGAAGAAGATAAATAAATTCATTTATTGCTCAGGTATAATGAAGAAATGCTTTTTATTGCTTCATTTAAAGTGCAATATCGAAACTCATTCTTAACGGGGATCCCATGTTCTTGCATCAAACTGAAACTTTTTCACAAATTCGCTATTAACATTCCAATCTGGATGGATTCTAAATGTGGTGCTTGTCAGAGAATGGAAAAACTGCAGTCAAAGGCAATGATAACTGTGCAGCCAAAAAAAAATCAGAAAGCCATGTGTCCCAATGTACAATTCACCACTTTCACAGCTGCTCATGCATTGAACGAATCAAAAAGAATAACTTGTCACACACGTAGAGAAGCAGTGATGACCCTCGAATGGACTGTTTCTTGGAATAAATGGGACAATGAGAAACTGTTACAATAGCTGTTACAACAACATCTGCTTTGATCATCCCTGGGAAGGAGTTACAGAAACAATATGAACAATCAGCTCCCTCAGTCAGAGGGAATAACACTTGCTTGATGATCTACTCTCTCATGCCAACTGAGCGATTAAGACCTGCAGTCAGCAGGAATGTTCTGAAGTAAAGGGGTTAATTGCAGGAAAACAGCCCCTTCCTGTTCAGCCTCTCCATGTAGTGCAAATCCTTCAACCCTGGCACCATCCTTTTAAATCTTTTCTGAATGCTTTCAAGTTTCACAAGATCAGAATTGCACCCAATATTCTACCAGTGGCCGAATCAATGTCCTGTCCAGCTGCAACATGACCTCCCAACTCTCATACTCAATATTCTGACCAATCAAGGAAAGCATACCAAACGCCTTCTTCACTATCCTATCTACCTGTGACTCTACATTCAAAGAGGTATGAACCTGCACTCCAAGGTCTCTTTGTTCAGCAACACTCCTTAAGACTTTACCAATAAATGTATAAGTCCTGCTCAGATTTATTTTTCCAAAGTGCAGCACCTCGCATTTATTTAAATTCAGCTCCATATGCTGCTCCTCAGCCCATTGGTCCATCTGATCAAGATCCCATTGTACTCTGAGGTGACCTTCTTCATTGTCACTCCACCTCCCATTTTGGTGTCACCTGGTGTCATGCGGGTACACAAAACATGGATGTTCCAGACACAGGTGGTAATGAATAAATAATTTTCCTACAGATGACAAACAGATCTCCATAGATTTTAAACATTTGGTGAAAGAAGCAATGGAGACATGGGAAAAGGTCAATCCTGCAGCTAATTGTTTGCCTCTGGGTGCACTGCCTCAGATTATGATGGATACAGATTCAATGGAAGCGTTCATGAGGGAAGTGGCAGGACATAGCCATCAGGTTTTGGCGGTGTTCATAGACCTTTCCCGGAGGTATGAACAACGATTGAACAGACTGGTGTGCTCTTCCACAGGAGCAGAGGCGATTGAGAGGAGACATGGATGAGATATTTCCAATCATCAGGAGCATAGACAGCATCGACAGGAAGGAACATTTCCCCTTGATGGATAGAGCCATGCCTGGAGGGGAGGGGGTGTGGTGTCGATTTAAGTTAAAGGGCAGCACATTGAGAGGAGATGTGAGAAAACAAAAATCTCTTCCCCCAGATGGTGGTGGGAATCTGGAACTTCCTGCCTGTAGAGACAGACACACTCACAACATTGAAGAGTTATTTTGAGAAGCACATGTGTTGCCAAGGCACACAAGGTTATGGGCCAAGTGCTGGAAAATGGGATTAGAATAGATAGGTGGTCGTTTCTGACTGGCACAAATGTGATGGCCAAAGACCTCTATGACTCTATGACTTAATGCAACACATTTCCCAAGGACCCCACTTCATCTCCACCCGTGACAATGCTGTCACTTTACTTTCAAACCATTATTTTGTCCTGTGTTTTATTGAAGAGAGGTTGTAAAGGCAGAGGTGCCAAACTGGGTACTGGAGACAGCTCCAGTAAATAAGGTAGGAGGCCTTTCCGTTACTTTTAAACGTTGGAACAATGGAGGCAGCTTCAATGGAGTGGCCAGCTCTCACAGACCAGACTTTCTCGTTTGTAATTTAGCTGGAGCAGTCAGAAGCTATCTGGGGTCCCAGAAGAGTTGGGAGCTTCATTGAATGATTCCTAGCTGGTACTTTTTCTGGGATCTCTTTTGATGCTTTGTTCCTCCAGGATTGAAGAAATGCATTTAAGAATCAGTGCCTGAATTGGCCTTTTTGCCAAGCGGTGTGTTTATGGGATGTTACCATACTGGAACAGGTTTATTAGTAATAGGTACCCCACTTATTATTCAGTTAAACTTTCCAATAGTCGAGTTGTTCTAAATTCCTCTTTATTTTGTTTGAATTTTAACTGAAGTGTTTAAATCTATTGTGTTTTACTCAACGTCGGGTCATTTGACCAATCACATTGTATCTGGAACACGCACTTCACATCTACCTTTAAAATTAAAAAAGGGGAGGGTCCAGGCGACCTTCATTAAATATCTTCAGGGGGTCTGGTCTGGTCCATAACAAATGTCAGGATCACAATGTCTCATTCCAAGTTGGGTTTAGGATTGTTGGACTTGAAGGCAGCAAGTGGTAGGTGTTAGTGTCTATTGTTTTGGATGTTTCAACCTATTTTTGGGGTTGGACAAAGTGACTTTTGGGGGATTTGCAAAACACTGAGCAAAGCAAAGCTGTTGGACCTGGCCAACAAGCTGGAGTTGGGGTTTGTAGACAAGTTGGAGTTGGGGTTTGTAGACAAGTTGGAGTTGGGGTTTGTAGACAAGCTGGAGTTGGGATTTGTAGACAAGTTGGAGTTGGGGTTTGTAGACAAGTTGGAGTTGGGGTTTGTAGACAAGCTGGAGTTGGGGTTTGTAGACAAGTTGGAGTTGGGGTTTGTAGACAAGTTGGAGTTGGGGTTTGTGACAAGCTGGAGTTGGGGTTTGTAGACAAGTTGGAGTTGGGGTTTGTAGACAAGTTGGAGTTGGGGTTTGTAGACAAGTTGGAGTTGGGGTTTGTAGACAAGCTGGAGTTGGGGTTTGTAGACAAGTTGGAGTTGGGGTTTGTAGACAAGTTGGAGTTGGGGTTTTATAGACAAGCTGGAGTTGGGGTTTGTAGACAAGTTGGAGTTGGGGTTTGTAGACAAGTTGGAGTTGGGGTTTGTGGACAAGTTGGAGTTGGGGTTTGTAGACAAGTTGGAGTTGGGGTTTGTAGACAAGCTGGAGTTGGGGTTGACAGGGTCTGTGAGAAAAGGGGAGGTAATTGCAGCAATAGCTCGACATTTAACATTGCTGGGAATGCCACTGAAATCTTTGGAAATGGCTCGAATTCAAATGCAGCTTGAACATGAAAAGGAAATGCACCATTGTGAATTGTAAATAATAGAAGTGGAAACAAAAAAAGGGAGAGAATTTCAAATCAGAAGTTAGCAATTAGGGAGACAAGTCAACTTAAAAGGATGGGGGTGGAGTTAGAAAGGAGGTTGCGTGAGCGGGATAGTGATCATGAGCAAGCCCATTGTAGCCAAAGGCCCAGATGGGTATCTGTTTAAATATGTCCAAGCATTGTGTAAATTCTATGAGACAGATGTAGAAGTGCTTCTCAATTCATTTGAGAACGTGGCTAAACAAATGAAGTGGCCGGTGACCATGCGGATATTGATGATCCAAACAAAGTTGGTGGGCAGAGCAAGTGAGGTATTTGCATCAAAGGAATGGATAACGCTCTGGCTCGGAGGGTGAATAGCTGTTAATGGGGACTGTTAGTTGGTAACAGTGGGTTCTGTATACTAGTAGACTATGTGATAACACGGCCCGGCGTGGAGGGGTGAGGGTAAGGACTTGGGAGAGCTCAAGACCTAAAGTTGTTGAACACAATACCAATTCCAGAAAGCTGTGGAGTTCCTGGGCGGAAGATGAAGCGCTGTTGTTCCAGCTTGATCAGAGCTTCGCTGGAGCACTGCAGCAAGCCTGAGACAGAGATGTTGGCCAGCGAACAGGGTGGGGTGGGGACGTGGCAGGCAATTGGAAGCTCAGCGTCTTTTCGTCGGGCAGAACGTAGGTGTTCTCCAAAGCAGGCACCCAGTCTACGCTTTGTTTCCCCAATATACAGGTGACCACACAGTGAGCAGCGAATACAGTAGACTAGACTGAGTGAAGTGCTTCACCTAGAATGTGTGTTTGGGGCCTTGGATACTGAGGAGAAAGGAGGTAAATGGACAGGTATTACACCTTAGGCGGGGGAAGGCGTGGTGAGGCTGTGGGGTGGGGTGTTGGTAGTGAAGGAAGAGAAGCCCAGGGTGTCCCAGAGGGAACGGTCCCTGTGGAAGGCTGACAAGGGAGGGGAGGGGGTTGCGTGTCTGGTGGTGACATCTTGCTGGAGGGGGTGGAAATGCCAGCTACTGATCCTCTGGATGTGGAGGGCGGTGGGATGTTCGGTGAGGACAAGGGGGAACCTCTCACTCGCGCGGGAGGGAGGAGAGGGGGATGAGGGCTGAAGTGTGGGAGATGGATGGGATCTGTCTGAGAATCCTGTCAACAACAGTGCCAGGGAATCCTCTGCTCAGGAAGAAGGTGGACACTTTGGAGACTCCCTTGTCGAAGTCAGCCTCTTTGGAACAAATGTGACGGAAACGGAGGGACTGGGAGAATGGGATGGAGTCTTCACAGGAAGCAGGATGTGAGGAGGTATAGTGCAGGCAGCTGTGCGGTGGGTTTATAGTGTATATTGGTGCCCAGTCTATCCCCAGAAATGGACACAGAGATGTCAAGGAAGGAAAGGGAGGAGTCAGAGATGGATGAAGTGAAGGTAAGAGTCTGGTGGAAATTGGAAGTGAAATCAATAAATGTTTCCAGTCCTAAGCTGTCATGGACCAGGCCAGAGCCCCTCAAAATATCTGAAAATGTAGCCTAGACCCTAACCTTTTCCTATTTTAAAGGAAGACGTGAAGTGTGTGTTATCGGTGTGATGCAGCTATTCAAACCACTCGGCTTTAAACAGAATTTATTTAAACACTCCAGTTGAAACATGAGCAAAAGAAAATGGACTTCAGAACTTATATCCAACCAGATACAGTAATTATTATTAATTAACTGTTCCGAGACTGTCACATTCCATAAAATACCCCTTGGCAAAAAGATCAATTCAAACACAGATTCTTCCAGGCTGGAGGGAACCACACCCAGAGAGAGATTTCAGATAAAGACAGAGGAATCCTTTCCTGAAGCTTGTAACTCCCCTGGACTCTCACATCTTGTGATTGCTCCAGCTAAAACAAACTAGAAATAACCTGAACTGGGAGACCTTGCCACTCCCCTTCCATTATTAAACTACACGCTTCAGCCCCTCCGCCTTTATGAGCTCTCCTCAATAAAACCAAGGAACACTAAATTTCTGTTGTCCCACAGACGGGGGAGGGAAGCAGTGCCGATGGTACCGTCGATATAACAGAGACAGAATAATGGGTAGGGTCAGGAACAGGAGCGGAACAAGCAATGTCCCACATAACCCACAAAGCGGCAGAAGAAACTGGGGCTAATGCGAGTTCCCCTGGCAACCCGTCTGACCTGAAGAAAGTGAGAGGACTCAAAGGAAAAGTTGCTCAGGGTGAGGATGAGCCCATCACAGGGATAAAACAGAGAGCTTTACAGGGTAGAGGCCGTTCAGCCTCAGGGAGTGGAAGGTCAGGACGGATGGTGAATACATGACAGGGAGGTGGGGCTGGGCTAGGGAATGGAGTCAGAGGGAACGGGAGGGGAGGAAGGTTCCAGAAGGCTGTGGGGATCTCGAAGTTGTTGCAGCTTGTGCACCTTGATGCCTCAGAGGAAAAGGAAAGGAAGAAGTTTCTCGGGTGGTGACAGGTGCTACTGCAATGTAAGTCTCTCTCTTCCTCTTTCCCATTGCCATGAGCTCTGTGCTCCAATCTTTTTCCTTATCTTCACCTTCCTGTTGATCGGCTTCTTTGGCTTCACCTTCTTCCCAGTGCCGGAGACTCGGAGAAAGATCTTTGACCAGATTGTGGCCATTTTCTGCAGAAACCCTTCTCTCCTGGAACAGGAATTCAAGCAGAACAGCACCGCACTCGCATCCCTTGATGATGGCTCCAGAGTGTGAGAGAGGGAGTGTGAGAGGGGGAGTGTGAGAGGGGAATGTTAGAGAGGGAGTGTGAGAGGGGGAGTGTGTGTGTGTGTGTGAGAAGGCGTGTGAGAGAGGGAGTTTGAGAGAGGGAGTGTGAGAGAGGGAGTGTGAGAGAGGGAGTGTGTGTGTGCGTGAGAGAGAGAAACAGAGAGAGGGAGAGGGGAGGAGTGAATGTGAACATGAGGGAGCCAACAATGGAATAAGAGGTGAGAGGACAGTTTAAACTCAGGCTCACAGTTCACTTTAAATTGACTCTTTAGCAGCTGTTATGGCTCTCCAGCATTAAAATAAACAAAGTGTTGTGTGTCTTGTTTTAAAAATCTATGATAGTATTTGAAGGGAAATAGGAGGGAAAAGATGGAGAAGGAGAGAGTGAGAGAGTGAGTGAAAGGGATTCCAGGAATCTGGCTCCATCTGCCCAGTCAAAATCAAACAAGGAAAGGGATAGTCACAATAAACAGGCAGACGGCCATTCTGCTGTGACTGTGGGGTTAGGGGTTGGAGGGGATTATAGATATAGTGAGGGGTGTAGGGGCTGAGGGGCTGACAGAGATATGGAGGGGTGTAGGGGCTGAGGTGCTGACAGAGATAGGGAAGGGTGCAGGGGATGGAGGAGGTGACAGAGCTGTGGAAGTTTACAGCGGATGACAGGAAGTTTCACAGTTAGGAGTGTAGGAGAGAGCTGGTGGAATTTACTGGGATGGGGAGGGGTGAGAGACCTGGTGGGTGTTACTGGGATGGGGAGGGGTGAGAGAGCTGTTGGGTGTTACTGAGATGGGAAGGAGTGGGAGAGTTGGTGGAAGTTACTGCGATGGGGAGGTTGGTTGAGCTGGTGGATGTTATTCTGTTGGGGAGGGGTGAGAGAGCTAGAGGAAGTTACTGAGTTGGGGAGAGGTGGGAGGGCTGGTAGAAGTTACTGCAATGGGTAGGGATGGGAGGGCTGTTGGAAGTTACTGGGATGGGGAGGGGTGGGAGAGCTGGTGCACGTTACTGGGATGGGGAGGGATGGGAGAGCTGGTTGAAGTTCCTGGGATAGGGAGGGGTGGGAGAGTTGGTGGAAGTTACTGCGATTGGGTGGGGTGTGAAAACTGGTGGGTGTTACTGGGATGGGGAGATGTGGGAGAGCTGGTGGAAGTTACTGGGTTGTGGATAGGCGAGAGAGCTGGTGGGAGTTACTTGGATGGGGAGGGGTGGGAGAGCTGGTGTGTGTTACTGGGGTAGGGAGGGGTAGGAGAGCTGGTGGAAGTTACTGTGATGGGTAGGGATGGGAAGAGTTGGTGGAAGCTCCTGGGATGGGGAGGGGTGGGAGAGCTGGTGCAAGTTACTGGGACGGGGAATGGTGGGCGAGCTGTTGGGTGTTACTGTGATGGCGAGGGGTGAGAGAGCTGGTGGGAGTTATTGGGATGGGTAGAGGTGGGAGAGCTGGTGTGTGTTACTGGGGTAGGGAGGGGTGGGAGAGTTTGAGGAATCTACTGGGATGGGGGGAGGGAGCTGGTCGAAGTTACTGGGATGGGGTCAGGGTGGGAGAGCTGGTGGGAGTTACTGGTGTTTGGATGAAAAGACGCAGAGACCTCTTCCAGAAGTAGACAAGTATTTCTCCAGATGAAGAAAGTGAAACCCATTCTCTCAGTAAACAACACATTGTTGTGCGAGCGAGCTTGCTGTGCTCCAAGTGTCTGCTTGTTTCGCCCTTAAAAGAGTGTTCAGCTGCTGTCATTGAGTGAACGCACTGGTGAACAGGAGAGAATGCTGCAAAGACAGCAGGGGTTATGCCCGAAATTTTGATTCACCTGCTCTTCGGATGCTGCCTGATCTGTTGTGGTTTTCCAGCACCACACTCTCAACTCGGATCTTCAGCATCAGCAGTCCTCACTTTCTCCTAGAACGCTGCCAATACAGAGCAGCCCCTGGAAACAATTAACATAGACCCCTTTTGGAAGATTTCTCTGAAGGTACAGTTGCACTCAGCCAGGTCTCTCCATTCCCCTCCCCCACCAACATAAAGGACGAAGCTTCTGGTGAGAGGCTGATCTTTCTGGCTATGAGCCACTTTGCCAGCGAGGGGATTGAGGGCAGTGGTCATACATTGGAATGCTCAGGTTCAAGACCCACTTGCAATGGAGCAGAACATGTCCAAAAAGCAGGTTTATTTTTTAAAGACAATAATTAAAATGGAGTTTGATCACTGAGTGTGGCTGGTTTGGTTTGCAGCTAAAACACATGAAGGAACAACAAGAGCACAGCTGTAAATGTAAGTTCATTAACTTAGTCATGTGGAAACATTGGTGCTTTTGCTAACTTCAAGTCGTGTCCGTTGAGACTTTCTGCGAATCCATTTCTATCGTTACAGAAAGACACAAGCAGCTTAATTGCCTGTTGAGGGAGTTCCTGCTGTAATTTCTGTCCGAACGTGAACCCAAAGTTGTCTTGGTGGGTGCACTGAGCTTGGCACGGCCAGCCACTGGGACGTTTTGTGAGCATGTACACATATCTTTTTGACTACATCTATGTTTCTCATTCCCCACTCCTCGCAGCTGTTGGGGTTCCTGGTAAGTGTGGGTTGGAAATAGTTTGAGACAGAGTTATTGTTTTGAGTCCAGGATGACTCTTCTTCCAAGTCCCACTGAGTTTCTCCAGGATTTCTGTTTCTCACTTCAGCTTTCCAGCAGGGAAGAGTTTCTGCATTTATTTTGCACCTCGCTCGACATTATTCGATAATGTTTACATTTGTTGGTGAAAAATGTCATGGTTTGTTGAAGGTTTTCACCTTGTGCTCATCAGGACCATTTGCAAGAATCCCAATTTTGGGCAAAGCCACCATGTCGACTTCACAAGAACATGCAGGATAACTGTTGGTGTTCCCCTTGAATTGGTAATCTTGACAATGGACTTGATGACAAGACAAAAACCTTCAACAAGCTGAATTCTATTTTCAGCAAGTCATAGACTTGGAGAGATCAATGATCGAGGGAGAGGAGGGGGGTGGGTTGGGGTGAAGATTTAAGGTGAGGTGCAAGAGATTTGGGAAGGGATGTGTGGAAAGATTTTCTTTTCACCCAAGATGGGGAGGGAATCTGGTACTCACTATCTGTAAGGGGGTCAGAGGCAGGAGCTCGCATAATGTTGAAGACATATTGAGAGGTACACTTACAATGCCAAAGTATGAAAGCCTACGGGCCAAGTAGAGGAACATAGGATCAGAACAGTCAGCTGACAGTTTATGACCAACACAGACTTGAAGGGCTGAAGGGCCTTTTCCTGTTGACGTAGCAGAAGGTCCATTGCTACTTTATCCCCTCTCTACAACAGCAACTCATCATCTCCCTTATTTCCACCTTTTCTCAATGATCTGCATTTGTAAAATCAAACATGTGTTAAGCATCCATTTCATTTCTGAAGACGTAAAATCAGCCCATCCCACGCTGTAGGCAGCAGCATCTACACCCTATCCAGTTACTGTGTAGAAATAATGTTCTCTTGTGTGGAACTGAGTTTCCTTCTCTTCTGATATCAGGCAGGTCTTGTTTTCCATTCCTCTGCTACAGGGGACCATGTTCACAACTATTCTCCCCTGTTCCTGAACCCACTTGACTTCGGAATACCTTGATCAAAACTCCTTCCAGACTTCTCCGCTCCCAGGAAAATAGCTCCATCTTCTCCAATCTATCCAGGAACCAATTCTCGTAAAAACCTCATTATACACTCTCAAATCACTTCACATTGTTCCCGAGATGTTTCGCCCTGATTGAGACACAATACTGCAGTTAAGGTGGTTTTTGATACAAGTTACTTGTAAAGTCCTTGCTTTCTGTTCCCTACGCACTTAATGTCAAAGCACAAGATGCTGCAAACTTTATTCACTGCTTTCCCAACATGCCATGCCACCTTCAATGATTTGTACTCAGATCCCCGGAGTTCTCTGACACCTTGGAATTGCAGCCGTTTCTTTTTATTGCCTCTCCTCACACCTGCTGCCAAAATGGATTAATTCCCCCTTCTCAGCATTGCCTTTTGTGTCCATGCATTCTGCCTTTGTCCTTTGGACGGTTAACACTCCCACCATCAACACTTTACAATCCTCTGAAAGAATCGTCTCGTCCACAAAAGTTGAAACTGTGTCTCGTACATTCAGATCTGTGTCACTGATATTCATCAGGAAAGCCCCAGGTCCTGGAAGAGAGCCCTGGCTCTCCCCCTTATATACACACATAGGGGAAGGCAGCAGATGGGTTAGGAGCAGGAGTAGGCCATTCCTCTCCTTGAGTCTGTTCTGCCACTTCATGGGATCATAGCATCCAACAGGAACCTTAACACCACATTCCCATTCAACTCCCAATAAACCGAACACCCACCCCTTGTTTATCAAGAATCTATTCAATTCTGCTTAAAAATATTCCAAGACACTGCTTCCAAAACTTTGAAGAAGGTGTTAGAGTGCTTCGGGTATAGGGGAGAAAGTGGGAATGGGGACTGAGTTGGATGGTCAGCCATGATCGTATGGGATAGCAGAGCAGAATGGAAGGGCTGATTAGCCTGCTCCTGTTGCTATATTCCAGGTTTCTATGTTTTGACAACAGTTTGAGGAATACAGTTTCAAAGGCAAACAATCCCACTGAGAGAAAAACAAACTCCTTATCTCTATGTTAAAGGGTCAATGATTCAGTTTGAAACAATGACCTCCCAAGTTCTGAATTCTCCCCCAGGAGGAAATACTACCCTCTCCACATCCATCCTGAATCCTCGTGAACTTTATGTGTTTCAATCATGTAGCCTCGGATTGTTCTGACCCTCAGTGGACACTGACCCAGCTTGTCCGACATTTTCTCTGATGACATCAGGGACAGAAGGTTTCGAGGGGATGTGAGCAAAACATGAGGGTGGTGGGAATCTCAAAATCACTGCCTGTGAGACACAGAGAGGCAGAAACCCCCACCAGTATTGAGGGGTGCACTTGTGATGCTCAATCATGCAAAGTTATGGGAAAGGTATTGGAAATGGGATAAGAATAGGAATGAGAATGGTTGTTGTGTTTCACTGGCAGAGATGTGATGGGCCGAAGGGCCTCCTTCCGAGCTGCAGATCCCTATGACCCTACTCCAGTCCCCTGTATAATTGAAGGGTAACCTCCCTACTTTTGTATTCAGTTCCCTAAACAATAATATCCGATGAGTTTCCCTGATTACTTGTTGTACCTGCAATATTAACCTTCTGTAATTCATGCACTCGTACACCCAGATCCCTCTGCACCTCAGAGCTCTACGCTGAGGTAATACAGTGGCTCGGTGGTTAGCACTGTTGCCTCGCAGTGCCAGGGACCCTGGATTAATTCCAACCCTCTGCGTACCGTCTGTGTGCAGTTTGCATATTCTCCCCGTGTCTGTGTGTGTTTCCTCTGCGCGCTCCGGTTTCCTCTCACAGTCCAAAGATGTGCAGGTTCGGGTGGATTGGCCATGCTAAATTGCCCCATAGTGTCTCGGTGGATTAGCCATGGGAAAGGCAGGGATACAGAGTTCGAGTAAGGGGGTGGGTATAGATGGGATTCTCTTCAGAGGGTCGGTGTGGACTCAGGAGGCTGAATGGCCTGATTCCACACTGCAGGGATTCCACACACCGGAAGCATTGTATTTATTACATTCCAATCTAATGGAACTGGGTCCGAATCAATGGAATGTTGGTAAATGAGAGCCAATGTGCCAACTACCTCACTTCTATTTGACCCAAAGGATGGCGTCCATCTGGATCCTGGGGATTTTCAGTCCACAATTCCAAATATCTTCATTGGAAATATCTTTAATTCCTCTCTACATGACATTTCCTGATTTGTGACTATTTCTGGGTCTATCGTTTCTCCCTAAAATGAAGACCAGCATTTACATAGCACCTTCTCCACGCTACTGTTAACTCTGCTTTCCCTCCACAGATGCTGCCAGACCTGCTGAGTTCTTCCACCAATTGTTGCTTTTGCTGAAGGCAAAATGATTGTCCAATTCCCTTCCCACCTCCTTCTTTCCCCAGCCTCACTTTTTGATGCATCAACGTTCACTTTCTTGATTCTGGATTAGTGATGCTGGAAGAGCACAGCAGTTCAGGCAGCATCCAAAGTGCAGCAAAATCGACGTTTCGGGCAAAAGCCCTTCGTATTCCTGATGAGGGGCTTTTGGATGAAACGTCGATTTCGCTGCACTTTGGATGCTGCCTGAACTGCTGTGCTCTTCCAGCACCACTCATCCAGAATCTGGTTTCCAGCATCTGCAGTCATTGTTTTTACCTCGTTCACTTTCTTGACTCCTTTCTTTTTTAACCATCTACAGATGCACTTGTGAAAACTTATGATACTTCTAGAAATGTATCCCTTCCTATTAATCTCTCAATATTTCTTTGCTGGTTTTCTTGATATATCTTTTCCAATCTCCCAAACTGCCAGCAAACTCTGGGCAATTCCATGCTTTCCTCTTTAAGATAGAAACATTTTGAATTTTTCTTTTCTGCTTCATAAAACCAGAAAATGCAGCTCAACCCAGTCCCCCTGCCCCACCATACAAACTGGAGAATGGGACACCTTTCTCAATAGTACAAGAGTACATTCCAGAGAATACAGGCAGGTCAGTTTAACACCAGGGCTGTGTACACTTGGAATAACCTGGAGCAGATCAACACAAATCCAATTGGGGAGGGTGGATATGTTTAAGGAGAGTCAGTGTGGGTTTCAAATTAAACTAATGTGACTGTGCCTGATGAAAGAAAATAAATGAGTGATGAAGGTACGGCTGTGCCAAGTGTTTCACAAATTATTACCTGAGAGGCTGGTTAAAAACTGAAGCTATTGTAATAAATTGCAGAAGGCCACCATGGAGAAAGACTGTATTGGGGCAGAAACGTGCTGTGATCAGAAATCACTGTAACTGGCAGACAGCAGAGTGGAAGCCATGTTGCTTTTATTGCAAGGCTCAGCATTTTATTCTTGTTTTATATATATTTATATACGAATGCATTTGACATTCAATACCGAGAAAAAACGTCACGATTTTCTTTGAAACAGTTTTGGATTTGGCAGAGGTAGTGAGGTTGATACCAGCCAACAGCATTGGGGCCCAGGCAGGCCATTATTAATATTAGTAGGAAATAGCAGCAAGTGGAGGATGGAATTGAACAGACTTAACGATTGAGTGATGGAGTCTGGCGTAATAGGCCAAAGAGAGAGAACATCGATCGAACTACAGAGTAGATTCTGCTGTCACTGGGAATTTGAAATATAACCTCAGTAGGTCTGGTAGCATCTGTGATGAGAGAGCCAGAAACCAACTCTCCCACACCAGTCTTTGAGCCATCAATGGCTCTCCCTAATCTGATTGGCTCTGTGCCAATTAACTCTTGGCATCGATATTAATCCAGATGGCTGAGGTTTCAGCTTCTTTATTCGACACTGAGCTCCTGACAGTGACCAGGTTGAACCTTGTTTCTTGCCTGGTATATGTTGCTTATACCTACGTGGATCCTGCCCATCCCATTGCAGACTCGTCTTTAGCCCTGACCATAGGCCCTGAACCCCAGCATGGGAAGGCAACACAGCCTCCTGGATTCACGTTCAGTGACGATCCCTGTGAGATCCCGACTACAATTCCAGTGCTCTCAGTTTCTCCCACTCGATTGGCTTACGGTTCCTCTGGTGTTACAGTCGTTACTCTTGCCAAAGAATGAGCCTCCTGTTCTGCGGCCGTCTGTGTCCCTGTCCATACCTCACTCGTAATCGCACTCTCCTGTCTCTGAGCACTGACCAAAATCAGACAATCCAACCCTCCAAGTTGCGACGGCCTCTTGGTGTAAATTATCCAACGACTCTTTCCCCGAGCCAGGGCAGTGTCTATATGTCACCCTCCAGCCCATGTGCTGCAGCTGTGACAGATGGTTCATGCTGCTGGCCTTAATGTGTTCCAATTAACTGGTTCTTTTTCTCAAATTCAATACATTGAATCATGGAGTCCGACAGCACAGAGACAGGGCCTTTGTCCCAAACTGGTCCGTGCCAATCAAAATGTCCATCCCCTCTAACCCCACTACCCTGCGCTTGGCTCATATTCTTCTGAACTAAACTGAACATGCACAGACACTCCTACACACACACACACACACACACAAACACACACACTCCTACACACACACATGCACTCACGTACTCTGACACAAACACACACTCCTACACACAAACACACTCACACATGCATTCTCTCACAGACTTGTATCCCTTTACACTCACCGACACA
Source organism: Hemiscyllium ocellatum (assembly GCF_020745735.1). Lineage (NCBI taxonomy): Eukaryota > Metazoa > Chordata > Chondrichthyes > Orectolobiformes > Hemiscylliidae > Hemiscyllium > Hemiscyllium ocellatum. The sequence goes on from NC_083444.1 coordinate 16,494,118, forward strand.
CATATACACTCTCTCTCACGCACTCACATCCCCCTCCCCCCGCCCCCGTCAGTTCAACACCGGCATCTCCAAACCATCCTTTCCTATCCATGTGTTTGTGCAAATGCCTTTCAAATGTTGTTAACATACCTGCCTCAGCACTTCCTTTTAAAATTAGATTCCCTTCAGCGTGCAAATAGGCCCTTCGGCCAGACAAGTCCATACACACCATCCGAAGAGTAACCCACCCAGACCCTTCTCTCTGACGAACGCACCTATCACGATGGGCAACTTAGCATCGCCAATTCACCTGACTTGCACATCTTTGGACTGTGAGAGGAAGCCCATGCAGACACGGGGGAATGTGCAAACTCCACACAGACAGTCGCTCAAGTAAGGAATCGATCCCAGTCCCTGGCGCTCTCAGGCAGCAGTGCTAACCACTGAGCCACTGTGCAGCCCCACTCTGCTGGCAGCTCATTCTATATACGTAACACACTCTGTTTAAAAAACGTTATCCCTCAGGTTCCCTTTTATTCTTTCCCCACTAACCTTTTAATGATGCCCTCTAGTCCTCAATTGCCCAACTCGATGTAAATGAGACTGTGTGCATTGACCCAGTCCATGCTGATCATGATCTTATACATCTGTACAAGTTCACCCCCACCACACCAGTCTGCAATGCTTTAAAGAATATCGTTTTAGCCTGTCCAAACTCTCCTGAAAACTCAGACTGCTGAGTCCAGGCAACATCCTTGTAAATTTCTTCTGCACACTTTCAAGTTTAATAACATCCTTCCAATAGCAAGGTGAGCAAAACTGAACACAACACTCCAAGTGTGACCTCACCAACGTCCTGTCTAACTACAACATAACTTCCAAAACTCTATACTCAGTGCCCTGACAGATGAAGGCCAGTGTGGCAAAAGCCTTCTTCCCTGCTCTGTCTAACTAGGACTCCACTTAGGGAGAACTGTGCACCTCAACTCCAAGGCCCCTCTCTCCCACTACACTCCTTAAGGTCCTACCATCCACTATGAAACCCCTCCCATCATTTGACTTTCCAAAGGCAAGATCTCATAGTTATCAATATTAAACTCCATTTGCCATTTCTCAGCCCACCTCCCCAGCTGATCAAGGTCCTGCTGCATCAAGCATTGGCCATCAAGCCAATTGTGTATCCAGCTCCCCCGCATTCGATACGATCCAATCTTCCAGAGTAACCCTCCCTTGTGGAACCTTATCAAAGGCCTTCCTGAAATCCATATGGACTACGTCTTCTGCCCTGCCCTTGTCAACTTTCCTGGTCACTTTATCAAAGAACTCTAACAAATCTGTGAGGCACGGTCTCCCATTCACAAAGCCGTGCTCACTACTCCAAATCAAACCCTGATTTTTTAAGGCATGTATTACTTACCTGTCAGAGTCTTCTCAAGTAACTTACCCACCACAGATGTTAGATTTACTGGTTGGTAGTTCACATGTCCATCTTTGTAGCTGTTCTTGAATAATGGCACAATATTCGCTACCCTCCAGTTTTCAAGGACCTCACCCGTAGCTAACGATGATGCAAAAATATCAGCCACAGCCCCTGCAGTTTCTTCTCTCGCCTCTCACAGTGTTTATATATATATTTGTCAGGACCAGGAGATTTATCCACCTTCTCCAGTAAATTCCTATATCCTCCATGTACCTCCAGGGATTCTCGAGATCCCAGCTGCCTGTATCTGAGCCATGCCAACATTTTTCCAGGTGAAAGCCTCAATATCTCTTGTCATCCAGGATTCCCTATTCCTGCCACCCAATCCTTTCACCCTCACAGGAACATACACACCTTGTACTCCAGCAATCTCCCTTTTAAAGGCCTCCCACTTGCCGGAGTTTCCTGAACCTGCAAACAAACTGCTCCAACCAACCCCTGTAAGCTCTTGTCTAATTCCATCAAACTTCACCTTCGCCCAATTCAGAACTTGAACCTGTGAATCAGTTTGGTCCCTCTGCATAACTATTGTGAAATGAATAGAACCGTGACCAGTGGTCACAAAGTGTTCCCCCACTGTTCTATGTTCTGTGTCCCCTCTGTGACCTGTCCTGTCCCATTTCCCAAAAGGAGATCGAGGTTTGTCCCTTCCTGAGTAGAACCCGCGATATACTGATTGGGGAAACCTTCCTGAATGTACTTAACAAATTCCTCCCCATCTCAGCCCTTAACGCTATGGCATTCCCAGTCTATGATGGAAAATTAAAATCTACGTCAGCCCTATTGCTCCTGCAAGTCTCCCCATAAATCTGAGGGAGGGAGTAAACATTTTCGGGGGAAGCAGGGCATTACGAGGCTGCGGGGATTGCAGAAACAGATCACGGGGGAAGGAAACTTGGGTGAGAGAGGGAACACAGGGATGATGGGATAAAGAGAACATGGGGGAGGGGGGACAGACAGCAGGGGGAGGGAGCAAAGGAGATCACAGGGAGGGGACATTGTGGGGAAGAGAGAGCAAGCTGGGAGTGGGAAGAGTGTGAGTGGGGGAGAGGAGGGCAGGGGAAGCTGAGAAAGAGCGCGCAAAGAGGGGGAGAAAGGACAGCGTGGGGAGGGGGAAGGAGAGTGTAGGGATGGGGTAAAGGAGAGAGTGTGGGGAGGGGGGAAAGTACAGTGTGGAGTGGGGGAGAAAGAGAGTGTGGGAGGAGAGGACAGTGTGTGGGGGGAATGGAGAGAGTGGGGATGGTGAAAGAAGAAGGTAGGGAGAGGGGGAAGGACAGTGTGCGAAGGGGAAATGTAGCAGTCCCCTTGATGCTAAAACATTGGTGGTCATGGACAGCTCTCTCCCCAACAACTTCCCCATCAAACAAAGGAGAGCCCAGACAGAAAGGCAGTGGGTCTTGCTACACAAAGAAACCAACAGGAACAAGCCACCCAAACAAAGAACAAAGACAATTTACAGCCCAGGAACAGGCCCTTCGGCCCTCCAAGCCTGAGCCGATCCAAAACCACTCTCTAAACCGACTCCTAAGCATCTGCATCCCTCTGCTCCCCACCTCCTCATGTATCTGTCCAGACACATCTTAAATGAATCTATCGTGCCTGCCTCTACTACCTCTGCTGGCAACGCATTCCAGGCACCTACTTCCCTGTGTGTAAAATACTTTCCATGTGTATCCCCCTTAAACATTTCACCTCTCACCTTGAACACATGACCTCTCGTCATTGAGTCCCTCACCCTGAGAAAAAGTTTATCTATATCCACCATGTCTGTAACCTTCATGATTTTGTAAACCTCAATCAGGTCCCCCCTCAATCTCCTTTTTTCTAAAGAAAATAAACCTAACCTACTCAACCTCTCTTCATACCTTGCACCTTCCATACCAGGCAACATCCTCGTAAACCCTCTCTGCACCCTCTCCAAAGCGTCCACATCCTTTTGGTAATGTGGCGACCAGAACTGTACATAGTATTTTAAATACAGCCGAAACAAAGTCTTGTACAATTTTAAAATGACCTGCTAGCTCTTATACTCAATATCCTGTCCACTGAAGGCAAGCATACCATATGCCTTCTTGACCACTCTATCCACCTGTGCAGCCACTTTCTGGGACCTGAACTCCCAGATCTCTCTGCTCATCCTCTTTTCCCAAGGCTCTTCTGTTTACAGTCTAGTTTGCTCTAGAATTAGATTTCCCAAAATGCATCACCTCATATTTGCCTGGATTGAACACCATCTGACACTTCTCCGCCCAACTCTCCAGTCTATCTATATTTTTGTGTATTCTTTGACATTCCCCTATGCTTTCTGCTACTCCACCAATCGTCGTTTCTTCTGTACACTTATTGAACAGACCAACAATGCCCTCTTCCAGATCATTTATGTAAATCACCATCAACAGTGGCCCAGCACTGATCCCTGTGGAACAGAACAGTCACCTTTCTCCATTTCGAGAATCTCCCTTCAACTACTGGTCTCTATCTCCTGTTGCTCAACCAGTTCTTTGTCCACCGAGTGAGAACACCCTGCACACCATGTGACTTCACTTTCTCCATTAGTTTACCACAGGGAACCTAATCAAATGCCTTATTATATATGACATCGACAGCCTTTCCTTCATCTACCAACTTGGTCACTTCTTCAAAGAACTCTATTAAGTTGGTAAGGCACGATCTCCCCCACACAAAATCATGTTGCTTATCACTGATAAGCCCAATATTTTTCAAATATAAATAGATTCTATCCCTCAGTACCTTCTCTAGTAACTTCCCCACCTCTGACGTCAGGCTCACTGGTCTGTAGTTATCTGGAATATCCCTATTACACTTCCTGCACAGTGGGACAACATGAGCACTCGCCAGTCCTCTGGCACTTCTCCTGTGTTAAGAATATGACAAAGCTATCTGTTAGGGTCCCAGCTAGTTCCTCTCTCGCCTCCCTCAGCAACCTGGGATAGATCCCATCCGGTCCTTTGGGATTTGTCCACCTTAATATCCTTGATCCTTCCCAACACTTTTTCCCTCCTTACGTCAATGTGATAAGAGTAAATAAACTTCTACCTTTCATCTCAAAATTCATCATGTCCCTCTCCTCATTGAATACTGATGCAAAGTAATCATGGAGAATCTCACCCATTTTCTCAGGTTCGACACACCACCTTCTTTCCTTATGCTTTAGTGGACCAACTCTTTCTCTCGATACCCTCTTGCTTCTTATACATGAAGAAAAGGCCTTGGGAATCTCCTTAATTCTGCTCACTAAAGTTATTTCATGAACCCTTTTAACTGACTTAATTCTTCGTTTAAGATTGGTCCCACCCTCCTGATATTCCTCCAAGGCCCATTCTGTTCTTCGCTGCCTGGACCTTATGGATGCTTTCCTTTTCCTCTTGGCTAGTCGCACGATTTCTCCTGTCATCCACAGTTCACGAATCTTGCCTTTTCTATCCTTTGTTTTCAAAGGGGCATGCCTATCCTCCATTATCTTCAACCTATCTTTGAAAGCCTCCCACACAGCAAATGTGGACTTCCCTTCAAATAGCTGCTCCCAATCCTCATTTCCCAGTTCCTGTCAAGTTTTGATATAAATGGCCTTAATCCAGTTTCGTACTTTTCCCTCAGGACCACTCTCATCTATGTCTATGATTGACAGTGTTTCAGACAATTAACGGATTCTCCGGATTGGTCCGAACTATAGAACGTTATGAAAAACCATCGCCCAAGGCACAAAAACAGGGTTCACCTGCAGACGGTTTTCTTAAATCTTCTGGAGGCGTTCTGAGGAGACCAGCACGGCAAGGGTCAGAGACCAGCTGACCAACCAGAGACCAGCTGATCACCCAGAGAGAGAGTGAGGGAGAGAGAAACCAGCTTCACAGACTCAGAGACAGAGAGAAAGAGAGAGACATGCAGAGAGGGAGAGGGAGAGCGTCAGAGGGACAGAGAAAGAGAGAGAGAGACAGATAGAGAGAGAGACAGTGAGAGAGACAGAGTGAGAGAGACAGAGGGCCAGACCGACAGAGACAGAGTGAGAGAGACAGATAGACAGAAGGATAGAGAGAGAGAGACTGCGTATATCTCCAGGCGACTCAGGAGTTAAAGTGCCAGTAGGATTACAGATACCATGCCTGTAATTAAAGGGTATTGTAACATGTTTCCTGATAAAGAAGGGACTGTGTATATTGGGATTGGCTCATGTTTGTACTGATTTGACCGTTTCAGTATTGGTGACACCTGGGCACATTCATTCAGATCATTCCCGTTGGAGTTGTCGAACTTGTTTGAAAGAGGAATTGGACAACATCTTCATCTCTGGAATTATCTCATGAACTTCCACTGAGCTGTCTCCAAAGCAATTATATCCCAAAATTGTTTGCAAAACTCCAGCTGAGATTGTTGTCCCACCTTCTACACTTGCAGCAACACTCCCCGACCTTTATACTCTATTCTGTTTCTAATAAATGTCAAAGCTCCATTTACCTTCCTTGTTGGCCGCAGTAGATGCAATGATCCGAGGGAGGTCAGTGATGTATCTGGATAGACAGTGACAGTAAGGGGGAGGTCAGTGCTGTATCTGATGGACAGTGAGAGTAAAGGGGAGGTCAGGGATGTATCTGATGGAGAGTGACAGGAAGGGGGCAGGTCACTGATGTATTTGGATGGACAGAGACAGTAAGGGGGAGGTCAGTGATGTGTCTCATAGACAGTGACAGTAGGGGAGGTCAGTGATGTATCTCATGGACAGTGACAGTAAGAGGGAGGTCAGTGATGTGTCTGATGGAGAGTAACAGTGAGGGAGAGGTCAGTGATGTTCCCATTGTTGGAGGTCCATCTTGTTCACTGAGACCCCTTCCCTCAGGAAAGGCAGTATGCTGTCCTTACTTGGACCTTCATATGACTCCAGATCCTGGAAAATTGGGAATGGGGAATAAATGCTGACCTCACAGTAATGTACACATTCAGTGTGTGAGAAGAATCAGTGAGTGAAATGTTCTTGTTTAAAGTGGGCAGCTCCTACCCGAGAGGACAGAAGGACAGCTCGGAGACATATTTTCACACTTGGAATGAACTGTCTCGATGCAGCATCAGTTGAAATAATTGTCAAAAATCACACAACACCAGGTTCCAGTCCAACAGGTTGAACGTGTCCACCCCAGTCCCACACCAGCACCTTCACATCATGAAATAGGGTGTGATCTCAGGATGGGGCTCATGGTGTTTGAGTGGACAGGGTTATTGCTGGCAGATTCCAGATTCTGCTTTTGTTATTTCATTATCACGTAACCCCCCTCTGTAATCAGGATTACACTTGTTATTGTAATGGGTTTGTTCATTTCCAGAAATGTGTAAAACAGCAACAAAGCCGAGCAATGCTGTCACCTCGATCTCCCCAAGGAGCTCCCACACAGTATAAGGCAGCGTCTCTGGGAATGCATCAGCTCAGAGTCTCAAACAAGGAGCTTGTCAGCTGCCTGAAGGGACAGATCACCTCACACAGAAAAATGCATCGACCAATTGATCACGTGCAGAAAGTGTTCTACACCATCCTTGCTTTTACTGGCATCCCAGGTATGGCGCTATGACAATTGAACTTGTCTTAATCTGCTGCTGATCTGCTCTCTGGTTTTCCCGTTTGAACAATAACGTCTCCAGCTCACTGACTGGTCACCCTTATCCAGGCACCAGGACAGTGACAGCAATTCACTGAGCAGCATTCTCGGTACAATCCTACACTGACAGAGACTCCCAACCTCACTGCTGCTGCAGCATTTTCTGTTCTCAGTGTTGTGTCATCTGTTCCAGTTTGATATGGCTTCAAGGTATGAGGAGAGATCAGGCAGGTTAGTTCTGAAGAAGGGTCACTCGACCCGAACTCTGTGCTCTCTCCCACAGATGCTCTAGACCTGCTGCGCTTCTTCTGATTTCATTCCGTAAATGAAGCCGGGTTGATGGAGAATTTTGAAGGTTAAGGGATGATCTGAGTGAAGTCCAACAAAATATTAAAAGGAAAACATGAACTATTTCTACTGGTTGCAGATTTAGAACAAAGGATCATCGTCTGTGAATGGGGCTGAGAGCGCTCAGGAGAGATGTCAGAAAGCTCTTCTGTGCACAGAGGGTGGGAAAGGTTTGGAACTCTCTTACACACACACAGTCATGGATGCTGCATCAGTTGGGAATTTTCAATCTCAGATTGTTTTTTTTTGGCAAAGCAAAGGAATTGAAGAATTTGCGCCTTGTTCTGATTTGTAAAGCCTCATCTACCATCGCTTCCCGAAATTCTCTCCTCACACTCTTTGGTCAGGAGATTGAAATTTTGACAGATTGCCCTCCTGGTCCCTCCACATTGAGATGTTGCTGGGTAGATTTACAGTATACATATTACAGTAAACCTAAAACTCCCACATTGTCATTAAGGGAGTCCTGCATGCTCTGCTGTACTGCCCTTGTTTAAGATATATGGTGTAGATGTGTTTGAAATCTCACACAGGTTCTGGTGACCTGTTTTATAATCCTACCATGGCTCCGATCAGGATTAAGTCCAAAGACAGGATCAGGGGATAACTGTTTCTCTGGAGAAGGGAAGAGTTCGGATTATTGACAGTCCAATTGTTAGTCCTATAACTGAATTGGGATTGAGGATTCTAATGGGGTTCTGTACCTTACCATGCAACCAAAGAAAATCATAGACGTCCTTCTGCTCTCCTTGGAGGAGTTATGAGCTCAATATCTGTCTAAAATCTAGAATCCCGAGACTGACTGGGCTGGAGGACAATCTGGAGTGAATGTTTAAGTCTGATACTCAAACTCACTCACACCCAACCACTCCCAGTCACACAGTGCATGGGAATTTGTTGGTAAAACCTTGTTGTTGCTCTCTGGAATGGGTAGGGGGTATTTCTGATCAATAATTTGTTGTTTCTTTTCTCATTTGTCTCCCACAGTAAATTTGCTAGCAGTTACAGTCCTTTCTAGGCAAAACTGTGGTGTTTCCCGTTGCACTACCCGTTACCTGGTGTTTATGGCAGCTGCCGATCTGATGGTCATTATTACTGATATTATACTGAGGAGATTACCTTTCTATTATTACCTGCAGACTTTCCTGGACATCACTCCTGTGTGCAGTATTATTGGGGCACTGTGTCGTGCAGCCACGGACTGCTCTGTCTGGTTCACCGTCACTTTCTCCTTTGACCGATTTGTGACCATTTGTTGTCAGAAGCTGAGAACAAAATATTGCACTGAGAAAGCTGCGACTGTGGTTCTGGCAACAACCTGCACCCTGTTCTGTCTGAAAAATATCCCCTTCTATTTTCAATATGAGCCTATGAAGATAATCAACAATGTGCCATTCTATTGTAAAACAAAGCTAAGCTACTATACTGAGACTTGGTGGGTGGTATTAGATTGGCTCGATACAGTTTTAACCCCTTTACTGCCATTCGCTTTAATTCTGTTGCTCAATGCTCTGACAGTCAGACACATTTTAGTGACCAGTCGAGTCCGGAAGAGGCTGAAGGGTGAGAGCAAAGGAGAGAATCACAGAGACCCAGAGATGAAGAGCAGAAGGAAGGCTGTGATTTTGCTCTTCACCATCTCTGGGAACTTCATCCTCCTGTGGTTAACCTACGTTGTAGATTTCTTATATTATGTCATTCGAGGACTCAATTCTGTTGATTACTCGCCTTTTCTAGATCACTTCAGTGCAGTTGGTTACATGCTGCAGAACCTAAGCTGTTGCACAAACACATTTATTTATGCAGCAACATTGTCTCAGTTCAGAGCGAAGATCAGTAACGCAGTAAAATACCTGGTTACATGGATTCCTTGTGTTGTGAATAAATAAAACTCCTCAGTGAAGCACACAGGAGGGTCCTATTCTTTCAGACCATGATTTTTTGTTTTGATTCACTCAGAAAATATGGATATCACTGACCGAGTCTGTATTTATTCCTCATCCCAAATTGCCCCTGAGAAGGTACTGCTGAGCTGCCTTTAACACTGATGAAATGACAGTATATTTCTTAATCAGGATGGTGAGTGACTTGGAGGGAAATTCGGAGATGGTGATGTTCCCATCTACCTATTCCCCTTGTCCTTCTGGGTGGAAGTCGCTGTGGGTTTGAAAGGTACTGTCTGAGGATCTTTGGTGAATTTCTGCAGTGCACCTTGTGGATGGTAAACACTGCTGCTACTGAGCTTCAGTGGTGGAGGGAGGGGATGTCTGGGGATGTGGTGCCAAGTCAAGTGGGCTGCTTTATCCTGGATGGTGTTGATCTTCTTGAGTGTTTGTTGGAGCTACATCCATCCAGGCAAGTGGAGAGTTTTCCATCACATCCTGACAGAGAATCCTTATCCCAGTGCAGGGAGAGAGTTGAGCTGGGAACCTATGGATTCCCGATGGTAGCACAATCCAAAGAAACTATCAGTGGAAAAGGCATTTCCTGCTGGATAACACCTATCAGCTTGGAACCCTCTTTAAGTCTCCATCAAAACCAAACCCTTGAAGGTTTCTGATATAATTAAGTAGAGCAGTTAATCTGAAAATGTTTCACTCTTCAATACATCGTCTCATTCCACAGATCCCATACTAATGTCACAAACAGCCACCTATGAGCTGTCTCGATGAGAGAAATGGTGACATGACAATGTCAGAACCATCTCACCAAACATTTTTTCATGCAACAACATTGTCTGGCTTCAGAGTGAAATTCAGAAATGGAGTAAAATATCTAGTTATATGAATTCCTCATATTATGAATAAATAAAACTTATACATGATAACAAATGGCTGGCCTTCCTATTTTTCCAGCATCAGGCTGCTGAATTCCAATGGGTTGCTACTCCAATACAGTCCCAAATAGAAATTTCCTGTCATGGGGTGATGAGTCAAAGTCATGGAATGAAGCCCCCTTGTGACGAAAGTGATACAATACCACCCTCTGCTAGCCTCCACACAACACTGTGGAGGGTGGTCAAGGGAATAAACCCTCTAACCTTCAGTCAGAGAGGGACAGAGGGAGGGCAGAAGCTCACAGCACATTCAAACTGACAGCAACATGCACACCCACAGTGACACAGACAGGCACACACATCCAGACACACACACACACAGTGATACACACAGACAGTGACATGTATATGCGCACAGTGACACACACTGACACACACAGACAGCCAGACACACACACACACACACGCACAGTGACACACACACACACACACACACACACAGACACACACACATGCTCACAGACATTTTCAAGGCCAGTGTGGAAAATACTTCAATTGGACTGAGGTCCCTCATTGTGTACCACACTCTTAGAGAAATGTTTTGCTTCTCTGCTATTTGGAAATGATTTGTCTGTGAGCAGTATTTTTGACATTTTTCAAATTAAGTAGAGTTTCCACTGCAATTGTATCCAGGCACCTCTGAGTGAACCATTGCTTGAGGAAACAGCGTGAATTTTATAGCACTTCATGCAGCTTACAATATTTTATGACTTACTCTCACACGTTCTAAGTGAGAATGGATTCAAAGCTGGAAGGAAGAGCAGCACTGGGCATGTTCATCTTCTTCTCCTCATATCTCAGTGACAACATCACAAGGGATGGATAAAACTGTTCTCTGTCTCCAAAGACATTCTTAGAAGAACCAAACAAATATGCAAGAAATTCATAGACTGTGATGTTTTCACCAAAACAAAACCTGCATGTTGTGCAGAGAGCCCAGCAGACAGTAGCATTGTATCACTCTCATACAAGAGGGACAGACAGAGAAAGAGAGAGAGGAAAGTTGGGATTCCCTCCGCAAAACAATGAAGACCCCATTAGACAGACAGAGACATAGAAATACAATAAAAATAAAGGCACACTGATACATTCCCAGGCTGAAGGAAACTCCAGGAGAGGGGTCTGCCTGTCACTGGAGAGAGGGAGTTTGAGAACCCATCGAGAGAGAGAGAGAGCAAGCCGGGACAAACAATATCACCCCTTCAGTTTGTCCCTGTCTTAACTCCTGTTTATCCCTGTCTGATTTTTCCACTTTGTCTCTCTCACTCCCTGTCCTTCTCTCCCTCTCTCTGTCCCATTCCTGTCCTTGTCTCCCTCTCTCCTTCCCCCTCCCTGTCTGTCTCACCCTCTCTTGTCCCCCATCTCTGTCACTGTCATGTCATGGACAGACCGCCAAACAGTAGTCAGGAGCTGGAGCACTCGATACACCAGGAGATAGAAAAGATGTGTAAGAGAGGCAAAGTTACAATGATCATGATGGATTTCAACCTGCAGGTGGACTGGGAAAATCACGTTGGTAGTGGATCCCAAGAAAAGGAATTTCTGGAATGTCTATGAGATGGCTTTTGGGGCAGCTTGTGGTGGAGCCCACTAGACCAGGCAATACTGGATTTAGTGCTGCACAATGAGGCAGACTTGATAAGGGAGCTTAACGTGAAGGAACCCTTACGGGGCAGTGACCACAATATGATTGAATTTACTCTGCAGTTTGAGAGGGAGAAGATAGAATCTGAGGTAATGGTATTCCAACAGAATACAGGCATTTAAAGAGGCATGAGGGAGGAGCTGGGTAGAATTGACTGGGAGAGGAGCCGAGCAGGAAAGACAGTGGAACAGCAATATCAGGGGATTCTGGGAGTAATTCAGGAGACTCAGCAATGATTCATCCCGAGGAATAAGAAGCATTGTACAGGGAGGATGAGGCAGCCATGGCTGACTGGGGAAGTCAGGGATAATATAAAAGCAAAAGAGAAAGCATAGAATGTGGGGAAGAACAGTGGGAAACCAGAGAATTGGGAAGCTTACAAAGACCAACGGAGTGCAACCAAAAATGAAATAAGGAGAGAGAAGTTTAAATAGGACGGTAGGAGCTGCCCTCTTTAAACAAGAACATTTCACTCACTGGTTGAAACATGATTCTTCTCGCACAGTGAGTGTGTATATTACTGCGAGGTCAGCATTTATTCCCCATTCTCAATTTCCCAGGATCTGGAGTCACATGAAGGGACAAGTGAGGAGAACACACTGCCTCTCCTGAGGGAAGCGGGCTCAGCGAACTATATGGGCTTCCAACAATGGAGACATGAGTGAGCATTTTAATTCCAAACTGGAATGAATTTTAAACTTCAGCAGCTGCCGTGGTGGATTCAAATCCACACCCACAGACCATTAAGCTCAAGCTCACAAGAGGAGTCCACTGCAAATATGACCATGCTGCAGTCTGTCCAGCTTGCAATTGCGGATTGGGACGTGAACCCAAATCAGCACCCCACATCACTTCAACATATCACACAGATTGACTGTCTGCATTTCATCAAAGTCAAATTCAGGCAATCATTTAAACTGAATAAAAACACAGTACTCAAACCAATGCAGCTCATCTGAATATCAATAGTGGAAAGTATTCAATCACATACTGACAGAGAGTCCTAAAGTTAGCGCCAGCATTGAGAGTATAGCTGGGAACCTGTTGATTCCCCATCACAGCACAATCAAAAGGAATAATCTAGGGAAATGTAATTTCTTACTGATCAATTCCGATCAGCTTGCTACCTTCTGTGAGTCTCCAGCAAAATCAAATCTTTTGGAGGGTTCTGATGAAATTCAGTAGAATATTTCATTTGAAATTGTTCCACTATTAAACACAGTATCAACAGACCCCACATTAATGTCACAAACAGCCAACAACATGCCGTTATGATGTGAAATATTGTGGGAGGTGATTGTGTGAGATTATCAGAACCTACCCACCGAACATTTATTTCTGCAGCAACCTTGTCTAGATTCAGACTGAAGTTCAGTCTGAAGTAACGCAGTAAAATACCTTGTTAAATGAATTCTCTACATTATTAATGATAGCAAAGGACTGGGATCCCTTTTATTCAACATAAAGCTTCCCGGTTCCAATGGGCTGCTACTCCAATGTAGTCCTAAACAGACATTTGCTATCACGGGTGATGAGACAAAATAATGCAATAAAGCTCCTTGTAATTAAAGTGATTCCCTTTCTTGGCCTCCAACGCCACTGCACAGGGGGACGGTGGGGTGGTGGTGAGGATGGAGGGTGAAAATCTTCAAGGATTCAGTCAGAGAGGGACCGCAGCAGCTCACACCACCATTCAAACTGACAGCACCATCAACACGCACAGTGACAAGCACACACACACATGCACACACACTCACCTGCAACGTGGAAATGATTTCTCTTTGTGCAGTAATCCTGACATTATACACATTAAATTGAGTGTTTCCACTGCAATTGTTTCAGGCACCTCCAAGTGAACCGTTTTGTGAGGAGACAGTGAGCTTTACTTTGCATTTCCTGCAGCTTGCAGTGTTTTCTGATGGACTCTCATAAATTCGAAGTGAGAAAGGTTTCAAAGATTGGGAGATAAGAAAAGCACTGGGCATGCTCATCTCCTTCTCCTCAAATCTCAGAGACGACATTGCAAGGGATCAGGCAAAACTACTCCCTCTCGCGTGCACACTCTTGCACGTGCACTCACTTGCACACACACTCTTTGCCCACACACGCTCTCTCTCGTGTGCCTACACTCTCTCTTGCACATGCACAAAACACTACATAGGACAAACAGGAAGACAGCTAACAACCCGCATCCATGAACACCAACTAGCCGCGAAAACGACACGACCACCTATCCTTAGTAGCCACACACACAGACGACAAACAACATGAATTCAACTGGGACAACACTACTGTTATAGCGCAAGCCAAACAGAGAACAGCCAGGGAATTCCGAGAGGCATGGCACTCATCCACTGATTCTATTAACAAACACATCGACCTGGACCCAATATACCGGCCACTGCAGCGGACAGCAACTGACAACTGGAAGCGGCAGAGACAAGCCACTATAAATGCCGAAGGAAACATGACAGAAGCGCATCACAGGAGGCTCCCACACTGAGGATGTCACCTAGACAGGGAACGAAACATTTGCAACAAAAACTCCCAGCTCGGCGAACAGAACCACAACACGTTGTTTTTTAGGTGACTGGAGTGATGTTCAGTGATACTTTTAATACTTTGGATAAAACAATTTAAACAAGTTTAATTTTATATTATCAGTTCACTGGTTCTATATTAAGGAAGAGATCATGTCAGTTCTGGTTAACTCCTCTCATTACCAAATGGATACCAAAAGCTTATCGTGAAGAAACTTCCTCTAGAAGGTAAAACATTTTGACTGGATTTGATTCTGACTATTTGATTTGAAAGCTGCGATTTATATTTGAAATCTGGGAACATTTTATTTGCTGACAGTTCTAAGCTGACAATTGCAGGGGTTCTAATTATTTTTAAAAATTGGAGTAACAAAAAAAGTTTCAAAACTTGAACGAAACTGGACAAAATCAAGATCTCTCCCATTTCAAATCAAGACTTACATTTATCTTACAATTATTGGCGGTTCAATTTCTCACCTTAATCATGCCAGAAAATGTTAAATGTTGTCAAAAAGAGTATGCAGGCCACAATAGATGTTTCCATCATGATACAGGTAACAGCACCTTTCAAAGAAGTGAGCAAATAAGAAGGCATGTGGACACATTAAATCTCATGTGCCATTTGTTGGAGATGAGCACATGTAGGATAGCATTTCAATGCAATAAAAAAGGGTATCCCTGTGTTCAGAGATGCTTATTACCATTTTTTTGGAATCAGATGTTAAAAGGTCATCAAATCTGCCTTTCCAGTGTACAATAAGTGAGGACGAGTTGGAGAGATATTCTGATAGCCATGAATTCAAACAACACCGCTGAAATAGAATGTTTGCACCTATATCTCATTGCCATCTATGGAACCTGCTGTATTGGTCAGTGAAGTTTCCAAAAGGTAATATTTGAAATAAAAGTAACAAATTAAAAAAAATTTGGGGTTTTGCTATAGATGAACATAATGGATTAAAATATATCTTTTCAATATCACGTTGATTTCAAGGTTTAAATATTTTCAGAATTGGATCCCAGTTCAAATGATTATTTTACTTTACAAAAATATATTGATCCTTTCGCTAGCTTTGTTTGTGGTATTTGGTAATTGTGACGACCCAGAATTCAAGTAATGCAGTTTATGTTAACAAAGATTTCTGCAGTCAGAATTTTGCATAGATGTAAATTATACATGTACATTGCTTAAGTTAATGTTTAAACTGCTGTTACAATGTTTTTAAATATAACTCACCACCTTAAACACTGTTGAAACTAGTTCAAAATTTATCAAATATACTAATAATTAACCTTGAAAGTAGCCTGGGAAATTGTATTGTGACTTGTATCAGTGAAATGGTAAATTATCTGCAGACTTAGTCACAAGTTTTAATATTTTAAATTTCATTGCACAGTACAGTATGAGATTTGTTCACTGATAAACATTTATCCCCTCTCCCTTCATGAAATCTTTCACACTGTAATGATCAACACTGATTGGTCTAATATATTTAACACCTTCCAAAATCTAATTTAGGGTTGTTTGATGAGCTGTCATTGAGAAAATGTTTTGGGTTATTTGAATAAGGTCAATCATTCTGAAGCTTTTGAGAGATCTAATTCTGGTTACAAACTCAAATTGGTTGGATCTCTTTTGTTGCAACTAATCTGGCAATCCAGGTTTTGGAAACCAGGTTTCTTTATTGTGAGCATGTCCATTTGATCATAAACTTAATGATTTTGCAATCCACTGATTCAATTAAAAGCATAAAATCATTATATTGTCAGCTGTATTAATTGATTGCATG
Organism: Hemiscyllium ocellatum; assembly: GCF_020745735.1. NCBI lineage: Eukaryota > Metazoa > Chordata > Chondrichthyes > Orectolobiformes > Hemiscylliidae > Hemiscyllium > Hemiscyllium ocellatum. Next base: position 16,510,342 of record NC_083444.1, read on the forward strand.
TCATCTAATGTAGATTTTTGTGGAAAGATGGGATTATTAACCGATTAAATCTGAATGCTGGAAGTAAAGAGAATTGGGTTTTGATTATTTTTTTGAAAAAGCATATCTTTTCCCTTCATTATGTATAAAAATGTACTGTTTGTCAATCAAACGACACAAAAAAACAACTTCTTCATCCAGGAAAAAGGAATCATCCAGGTAAACCACCTGTTAAACAATAGCTTCATCCAGACACAGAACTGATCACAGAATGTCTTGTGATATTTCGTAACATATGAACATTTCCCACCTGCAGCACTTTATAGGATCAAGACTTTCAGTGGGAAATACATGGCCATATAGTAATTGGATTTGATAATTAAATCTTGTCGAGTCACGTTAATTTGGTTCTTTTGTGATTAGCGATGCTCAAGATTAAAAAAAACATTTTATATACAACTTAACCAATAGGATGCTATAATTACATGGAACATGTAACGTTACAGCGCAGTACAAGCCCTTTGGCCGTCGATGGTGCGCCAACCTGTGATATTAATCTGATACCCATCTAACCTGCACTGTTCCATTGTTATCCATATGTATGTCCAATGCCCATTTAAATGCCTTTAATGTCAGTGAGTCTGCTATGGTTGCAGGCAGTGCGTTCTATGCACTGACTATTCTCTGAGTGAAGAAACTACCCCAAATCTCTGTACTATATCTATCACCATTCAATTTAAAGCCATGTCCTCTCGTGTTAGCCTTCAGCATCTGAGGAAAAAGGCTCTCACTGTCCACCCTATCTAACCTTATGATCATCTTATACATCTCGATTAAGTCACATCTCAACCTTCTTCTCTCCAATGAAAAAAGCATCAGTTTCCTCAGCCTTTTCTCGTAAGACCTTCTGTCCATACCAACATCCCAGTAAATCTCCTCTGAACCCTTTCGAAAGCTTCCACACCCTTTTTCTAATGCGGTGACCAGAATTGCATGCAACGCTCCAGGTGTGTCTTTACATATTTGAGATGTGGGAGGCTTTCAAAGATAAGTTAAAGATAGTGCAGGACAAGCCTGTCCCATTGAAGGCAATGGATAGGAAGGGCAAGATTCATGAACCGTGGTTGACAGGAGAAATTGTACGACCAGCCACGAGGAAAAGGGAAGCATACAGAAGGTCAAGGCAGCGAAGAACAGAACGGGCCCTGGAAGAATATCGGAAGAGTTGGAGAAGTCTTAAATGTGGAATCAAGCCGGTTAAAAGAGGTCAAGAAATAGCTTTAGCGCATAGAATAAAGGAGAATCCCAAAGCATTTTGCTTTTATATTAGAAGCAAGTGGGTAACTAGAGAAAGGATTGGTCCATTAAAGGATAACAAAGGAAGGCTGTATGTCGAAGCTGAGAGAATGGGTCAGATTCTGAATGATTACTTTGCATCAGTGTTCACTGAAGAGAGAAACATGATAAATGTTGAGATTAGAAATAAAAGTTTGGTTAGTCTAGATCACGTTGACATAAGTAGAGAAGATGCCTTGAGTAGGCTAAAGGTTATTAAGATGGACAAATTCCCAGGACCGGATGGGATTTATCCCAGGCTGCTGTGGGAGGCAAGAGAGGAAATAGCTGGGGCCCTAACAGATATCTTTGTGGCATCCTTAAACACAGGTGAGGTTCCAGAGGACAGGAAGGTTGCTCATGTTGTCCACTTGTACAGGAAGGGAGAAGGGATATTCTCTGTAACTACAGACCAGTGAGCCTGACGTCAGAGTTGGAAAGTTGCTGGAGAAGGACTGAGGGATAGGATCTATTTATATTTAGAAAAGAATGGGCTTATCAGTATTAGGCAACTTGGTTTTGTACGGGGGGGATCGTGCCTTACCAACTTAATAGAGTTCTTTGAGGACGTGACCAAGTTGATAGATGAAAGAAGGGCTGTTGATGTCATATATATGGACTTTAGTAAGGTGTTTGATAAGGTTCCCCATGGTAGACTAATGGAGAAAGTGAAGTCATATGGTGTGCAAGATGTTCTAGCTAGGTGGATAAATAACTGGTTGAGCAACAGGAGACAGAGAGTAGTAGTTGAAGGGAGTTTCTCGAAATGGAGAAAGGTGACCAGTGGTGTTCCACAGGGGTCAGTGTTGGGGCCACTGTTATTTGTAATATACATAAATGATCTGGAAGAGGGCACTGTTGGTAAGATCAGTAAGTTTGCATATGACACGGAGATTGGTGGAGTAGCAGAAAGCATAAGGAACTGTCAGAGAATACGGGAGAATATTGATAGACTGGAGAATTCGGTGGAAAAGTGACAGATGGATTCCAATCCAGACAAATGTGAGGTGATGCATTTAGACAAGTCTAATTCTTGAACCAATTATACAATGAATGGAAGTGATTTGGGAAAAGTTGATGGGCAGAGAGATCTGGGAGTGCGGGTCCATTGTACCCTGAAGGCTGCTGCACAGGTGGATAGAGTAGTCAAGAGGGCATAGAGTATGTTTGCCTTCATTGGCTGGGGTATTGAGTATAAGAGCTGGCAAATCATGTTAACATTGTACAAGACATTGGTTCAGCCGCATTTAGAATATTGTGCACAGTTCTGGTCGCCACATTGCCAAAAGATGTGGATGCTTTGGAGATGGTGTAGAGAATGTTCTCGAGGATGTTGTCTGGTATGGAAGGTGCTAGCTGTGAAGACAGGTTGAGTAGGATAGGTTTATTTTCATTAGAAAAAAGGAGATTGAGGGGGGACTTGATTGAGGTTTATAAAATCAAGAAGGGTATAGACAGAATGGATAGAGACAAGCTTTTTCCCAGGGTGAAGGGCTCAATAACGAGTGGTCACGCATTCTAGGTGAGAGGTGGAAGGTTTGTGGTGGTTACATGCGGCAAATGCTTCACACAGAGGGTGGTGGGCGTTTGCAACGTGTTGTAGCAGAGGTGGTAGAGGCAGGCACGATAGATTCATTTAAGATGCTTCTGGATAAATACATGAGTAGGTGGGGAGTAGAGGGATACAGATGCTTAGGAATTGACCGACAGGTTTAGACAGTACATTTGGATCGGCTCAGGATTGGAGGGCCGAAGGGCCTGTTCCTGGGCTGTAAATTTTCTTTGTTCTTTACTAGTGTCTTGTACAGCTAAAGCATGGCATCGTGGCTCAATGTCCCTAACAATGAACACCAACAAACAATATGCCTTCTTAACAATCCCATCAACCTGGTGGCAAATGTACAATGAGAATCGTATAATTATTTTTAAACCGCACTCTTTATTGATCTACAAATTATTAGCCAAGGAAGGTAAATGCTAGAAATGTATTGTCATGTGTGTGTAATTAGAAATAACTTGTTTTTATTCTCATATGCTGTCATTCTTATACTTTTCAGTTCATCTTAATATATTTAGTTTATTTAATGAATATAACAGTATATTTGTTTTAGAAACAAATTGGTCATATAGTTGGAGCAGTGAGGTGGTGACATTGACGGAAAAAAACATGCTCTGGTTGTTAATAGACATTGTTTACAGACACATGGAAAGACAGGCAACATTTTAGTCTGGAAACCCATCTACAATTCCTGACAAAGGGCAATAAAATGTTGGTAATGTATTGTCCTGTTTATGTTTACCAGCATGCCAGCTTGCTCGCCAGCTGATTGACCATTTGAGTTTTGGGAATTCCTGTACAGGCTGCAGGAAGAGGTAGATCTAATCTGTGATCCTGGGGATCAGGTGGGTGTCTCAGACAATCCTTGAACCCAGAAAAATTGGTTTCTAACTGTGGAGGGTTGGATTTGATGGGGAAGTCAAAGTAAGGCTAAAATCAGAAAAATGACCCAGCAGCAACTGAGACACTTGGCACGGGAAGGTCCATCCAGCCCTGACTACGTTCATCACTAAGAGTGGATCAATATCCTATAATCCCTCAATAAAGCGTTTCAATAGAACTGCAACAGATGGAATGTAGCAGCTAAAGGCTCAAGCCCCATTGGGGATGGGTAATATCTGCTGATCTTGCTGGCAATGCTCCTATTCCATGAAAGAATGAAAAAGGCAAATGTGTCAACATTGTGATTAACTGGGCTCAGAATAGTCAAGCAATGCCCTCACTTTTTCAAATGGATAACTTGCAACTAACATTGCAGACACCTCCATTATCACTTATGTGTATCCTATTCCCCTGGCAGAACAGACATACCAAAAACGGATGCTCAGTAGTTCCACCCTGCGAAAGAGGCAGCTGGACAGTCGTGGCCATGGAACCATATTTTAAGTGCATCGATTTTATCATCCCATAACGTATAATCTCCAAGTAATGCCTAATATGTGAATCTGATTAAGCCAAATGAATTTATAATTCACAAGCTCAGTCAGTTTTTAAATCACTCAGGGATCAACTAGAATCATGCAAGGCAGCCTGATAACAGTTTACAAAATGATGAGGGCCAATCACCGAGGCATGGCTGTTTCCTCTCGATGCAAGAATTAATGAGTGGGCAAAATCTAATTGGAGCCACACGTAGAGTGCTCTGCTGTAACCTGCATTTCCTTAACGGGAAGTCTCTGTGATGTGAATGACGATTTGGGGACACTGTTTCTAAAGCACGAACTTTTAAAACATTACATGTTGGCTGTAATGCGATTACATTGCCGTCAATTTAAACGCTGTTTCGAAAGCAGAGGTTTTCTGCAAAACCATGAAACTGCTTAGGATACGGGGGTGGGGGATGCTCTGAAAGTATCAACGGCCAAATTTATTAGACTATTGCTGGCTCTGCCGCATGCAAGAAAAAAGTATAAGAGTGAGAATGCCATTGCAGTTGGTGAAGTGGTCCATTGTGAAGAAATTAGATAGGCATTTCTGTGGCTACAAATGAGATTCAAGAATGATATGTTACCTCGTGGGTGCTAGGGTCAATGATGTCTCAGAGGGGCTAAAAGACATCCTGGAGTGGGAGGGGAAAGAGCCAGTTATCAGGATACACATTAGTACCAATGAGATAAGAAATAAAAGGGGATGAGATTCGAAAAGCAGGATATAGTGAGTTACAATGTAAGTTACAAAGTAGGCCTCAACGTTAGTCAGAGTAGAAATCACAGGATTTATCAGATGAGTATATGGGTGGAGATATGTTGGACAAAGGGAAAAGATTTCAGATTCACGGACATGGTTCTGGACAAGGTGGGACTACTACAGGTTGGATGGGTTGCATCTGGACGGCACTGGAACTGAGATCCCGGAGGAGTGTTCGTCAGTGTGATTGGAGAGGGTTTAAACTAAAATGGCAGGGTGATGGGTACCAACTTTGAATGCAATTTACCAAATTTCCTTCGATTCCATGGACTCTTACCTTGCTATTAGTCTCCTGTGCAAGACCACCATCAAAAAGCTTGCAGTGTTCCAAGAAAACTGTCTCATAAACATTGCCTTCGTCTGCGCATCTGGTCAGTTCTTTGAAAAGTGTAATCAGATTTGTCAGACATGAGCAACCCTTCACAAAACCATGCTGACTGTTCTTGGTTAATCCCTGCCTCTCCAAATGCACACTGATTCTATCGCTCAGAATTTCTTCCAATAGTTTCCCCATCACTAAGGTTAGAATGACTGGCCAAGAGTTCTCTGATTTATGTCTTGCTAAATGTTTGAATCAAGGTACCACACCGACTGCCCTCCAGTCCTCTGGAATCTTTTGAAGTGTAAGCTGTACTGTAACAGTGCTCTTGCACTGTAGGTAAATGAGAGATGCTGCTACTGAGAAATGTCTCCAGGTTGCAGGTAAAATAGAGAGCAGGTATTCATATAACTTATATGCAAAATTATTCTCTCTTTATCAGTGAGGTGAATATATATTATGGATGACAGTTATAACGTATTCACTTACATTGATAACGCTTTTTTCATCATTAATTCCACAAATGGAAATTGTGGTTTTGGAAATTATGACCATTGAGGGCTGGAGTTTTGCTTACAAGTGGGTATTTTGCATATATGTCCATCTCTGGAGAACAAGTGACCCAAATGAATTCTCATTCTGTGATGGTGGATGTTTTAGATGATGGGTCTGCTGCCTCAGACATAAATCAGAAGTGGCCACCCTCTGAGAGAAAACAAATGCCCTCACCTCTGTCGTCAATGAGTGACCCCTTATTTTTAAATGATGACCCCATAATTCTGGCTTTTCCAAGTAGAAGAAGTACCTTTTCGCGTGGTCAACTTCTCTCAGGATCTCATGTGCTTCATTTAAGTCGTCTCTGACTCTTTCAAACTCTACACGATACAGGCCTAGCATGCCCACACTTTCCTTATAAGGCAATCCGCTCATTCCAAGTATTACTCTCATAAACCTACTCAGCTTCCAACATATTAACTTAACGATGGAGATCAGTACTGTACACAACAGTACATATGTGGGGTCTTACCAAGATCCTATACAACTGAAGCATAACGTCCCTCCTGGATGCAGGTTCATTTTCAGACGTTTCATTACCATACCAGGTGACATCTTCAATGAGCCTCCGGACGAAACACTGCTAATGTTTCCTGCTTTCTATTTATACATTTGGGTATCTTTAGGTCTGTGATGTAATTTATGTGGTGATGACATTTATAATTACGTTGTTATTTCCTGTTCTTTTTCTCAGGGGGTGGTAAATGGGGTCCAATTCAATGCGTTTCTTGACAGAGTTCCAGTTGGAATACCATACTTCTACGAAATCTCGTGTGTGTCTCTGTTTGGCTGTCCTAGGATGGATATGTTGTCCCAGTCAAAGTGGTTTCCTTCCTTATCTGTATGTAAGGATACTAGTGAGAGTGGGTCATGTCGTTTTGTGGCTAGTTGATATTCATGTATCCTGGTGGATAGTTTTCTGCCTGTTTGTCCAATGTAGAGTTTGATACAGTTCTTGCACGGTATATTGTAAATGACATTAGTTTTGCTTGTTGTCTATATAAGGTCTTTCAAGTTCATTAGCTGCAGTTTTCATGCGTTGGTGGGTTTGTGGGCTACTATGACGCCAAGGGGCCTGAGTAGTCTGGCGGTCATTTCTGAGATATCTTTGATGTAGGGGAGAGTGGCTAAAGTTTCTGGACACATGTTGTTTGCTTGAGGGCTTGCCCCTCATAATTTTGTAAACCTCTATAAGATTACCCCTCAGCCTCCGACACTCCAGGGAAAACAGACCCAGCCTGTTCAACCTCTCCCTGCAGCTCAGATCCTCAAACCCTGGCAAAATCCTTGTAAATCTTTTCTGAACCATTTCAAGTTTTGCAACATCTTTGGCCTAACCAATGTCCTGTACAGCTGCAACATGACCTCTCCACAACAATCGGTGCTGGGCCCTCTACTTTTTGTCATTTACGTAAATTATTTGGATACGAGCATAAGAGGTACAGTTTGTAAGTTTGCAGATGACACCTAAATTGGAGGTGTAGTGAACAGCGAAGAGGGTTACCTCAGATTACAACAGGATCTGGACCAGATGGGCCAATGGGTTGAGAAGTGGCAGATGGAGTTTAATTCAGATAAATGTGAGGTGCTTCATTTTGGGAAAGCAATTCTTAGCAGGACTTATATACTTAATGGTCAGATCCTAGGGAGTATTGCTGAACAAAAAGACCTTGGAGTGCAGGTTCATAGCTCCTTGAAAGTGGAGTCACTAGATCAAGTTTTGCACCTTCTCTAGTATGGACATCCACATACTGAAACAGAAAATTGCCTTGTACACACTTAAGAAGTTCCTTTCCATCTAAACCTTTAACACTATGGCAGTCCCAGTCGGTGTTTGGAAAGTTAAAATCCCCTACCACAACTACCCTATTATTCTTACAGATAGCTGAGATCTCCTCACAAGTTTGTTTCTCAATTTCCCTCTGACTCTTGGAGGATCTATAATACAATCCCAATAATGTGATCATCTCGTTCTTATTTCTCAGTTCCACCCAAATAACTTCCCTGGGTGTATTTCCAGGAATATCCTCCCTCAGCACAGCTGTAATGCTATCCCTTATCAAAAATGCCACTCCCCCTCTTCTCTTACCTCCCTTTCTATCCTTCCTGTAGCATTTGTATTCTGGAACATTAAGCCGCCAGTCCTGCCCATCCCTGAAACATGTTTCTGTAATTGCTATGATATCCAAGTCCCATGTTCCTCACCATCTCCTGAGTTCATCTGCCTTCCCTGTTAGGCCCTTTGCATTGAAATAAATTTAGTTAAATTTATTAGTCCTACCTTGTCCCTGCCTGCCCTGGCTGTTTGACTCACTTATGTTCTCAGCTGTACCCGTCACAGATCGATCTTTTTCCTCACTATCTCATTGTATCCCACCCCCACCCCCAACCTCACCCGACTTGTTTAAATCCTCCCAAGCAGTTGTAGCAAATTTCCCTGCCAATATATCAGTCCCTTTCCAATTTAGGTGCAATCCGTCCTTCTTGCACAGGTCATTTCTACCCCAAAAGAGATTCCAATGATCCAAAAATGTGAATCCTTCTCCCATACATGCTCCTCAGCCATGCATTCATCTGCTCTATCCTCCGAGTCCTGCCCTCACTAGCTTGTAGCACTGGGAGTAATCCAGATATTACTATCCTTGAGGACCTCCTTTTTAAATTTCTGTCTAACTCGCTGTAATCTCCCTTCAGGATCTCAAAGTTTTCCCTTCCTATATCGTTCTGACGCAAGAATATTGTTACATTCCTGTGGAAGAAAATTTGGCACACTCTGCGTGGCAGCCATTTTATCACATACCTGGTCTCTCAAGTTAAAGCACAGATTGCTGATGTACTATTTTGAAGAAGTACTGTCATAACTATTTTGTTAAAATAACCTTGCAACTGCCTAAGATTCCGCAATCCTCTCCAGAAATCAGACTAATTCTGCTTTCATAATGATGTCTGGCTCATTCAGTGGCAATAACAGGGGTTGACCGTTGACGTCACCAGACTCTATGACTTCTGTGACTAACAGTCATCCCCCCACACCTAAAATGCGATATAACCTGTAACCTTTCATATTACCTTGGATTACTCCTGCCTCACTTTATGAAGCACAACATACTCCCCATGGCCATGTAATAAAGACTTTTGGTACTCAAGGTCCAACTCCAGAAAATTTCTTCAACAACTCCAGATACCTTCTAATGAAGTAATGTTGGCAGTTTAACTTCTCAGCTGAAAAGTGTGGCACTAGAAAAGCACAGCAGGTCAGGAAGTATCTGAGGAGCAAGAGAGCCGATGTTTCAGGCATAAACCTTTCATCAGGAATGTCAGGAGGTGGGGAATGATAAATAGGAGATAAATAGGAGGGGGATGAGGTTGTTGGGGCTGGGGTGAAGTAACTTGGAAGGTGATAGGTAGATACAGGTGTGGGGTGATGTTGACAGGTCGGAGTGGAGTTTGGAGCGGATTGGTGGGAAGCAAGATAGACACGTGGGAAATTTCAAGAGGGTGGTGCCGAGTTAGAGGGTTGGATCTGGGATGAGTTGGGAGGCGAGGACATGAGGAAACTGGTGAAGTCGACATTGATGCCATGTGATTGGAGGATCCCAAGGCGGAAGATGAGGCCTTCTTCCTCCAGGCGTCGGGTGCCTTGGATTTTGACTATGGAGGAGGCCCAGGGCTCGCATGTCCTTGGTGAAGTGGGAGGCAGAATTGAAATGTTCAGCCACAGGGCGTGGGGTTGTTTGATGCGTGGGTCCTAGAGATGTTCCCTGAAATGTTCCTCATGTTGGCGTCCTGACTCCCAACATAGAGAGCAACGGACACAGTAAATGAGGTGTTTGGATGTTCAGGAAAATCTCTGCCAGATGTGAAAGGATCTTCTACCGCCAAATTCTAGCCACCTGACAAGGTTCACATCTTTAAAGGTATAGGGCTGTGAATGTCTGACTTAAAAATGGTCATACTTATGAGCACGGTTTTATGCAGGGCTCCAACTTTTAAGATGCCACATACGAACATCTCCTGTGCTTATGAACAGTTCCTTTATATTGCACTGCATTGTGTTCTGAATTGCACAGAGATTGACTTGTGAACACATTCACACCCCCTGGTGCCTGTCATGTCTGTGTTTTCAATATTGGAATTGAATGAGGACCTACATTAGAAATTGGAGTAGGCCATTCAGCCCCTCCAACCTGTGGGACCATTCAATAAAATCTGCTTGTAACTTCAATGCACAGTTCTGCTGACCCACAACAACTGGTAGAACTGAAAGAACATGAAGATTATAATTTCTTTTATGGTGTCATTGGTCACAGCTCTACAGCAGTCTTTCACATAACCTGAGCTAATATTAACAATGTACTAGTCCTCCCCAGTCACAATTAGTGCTGGTCTATTTATCAGTTACTATTGCAGGATCCCACAGTCACTATGTTGTCACTGTTAATCTTCACCTACCCTCACCGTTTTAATTCAGTCTCTGTCTTAATTCATTTGGGTCTCTTTTATTATCTTGAATGAGAACTCAAAATGGCTGGTGTTGCTCTCCCTGGAATAGGAAGGGTCAGCATAGAAATGAGTGACATTGGAAATGGCGAAGGTCTCTGACAGTGAGGACATGGAGAAACTGTTCCCATGGCCAGGAGTGTTAACAAAGAAATGACACAGATCGTGGTAATTGACAGAGCTTATACAGGAAGGATGAGTTATGTTAAATGATCAAAGTGTGACAATGATGAGACTTTAAGAGGTGTATATTGTCCTGTCTTTTTTAGGAAGAAGAATTGAGACAGGGATGTCAAGTTGTCTGCTCAAAGCCAATAAAAAAAATGTCTGAGTCCTTTTTTTTAAGTTGAACAATAGAAGCAGCCTGAATGGGTGGTGTCAAGCTCCCATAGGATCAGGGTTTTTAGTTTTTGCATTCGGCAGAAGCTAGGCATGGAAGCACTAATTCATTTTCCAGCTACAGTTAAAACCTGGGGTTCACTTCCTGTTTCTGGCACTGCATGTGAGGTGACCGATTTTACTGAAGCTGTCTTTACCAAGGCTGTGTTTGTGGGATGCTATCATATTGTAACAGTTAATTAGAAGTAGTCAATGCATAGAATTATATTGAACATTTCATCAGAGTCGCAGTTCAGCTAATTCTCCTGTAAAGCACACAAAACAATAGTTTTCACTGTATCTCTGGACATGTGACAACAATAAATCAGATCAAAGTCAATGATTTCAGCTGTGGCCTCACCAAGGTCGTGTCCAATTGCAGCAAACCATCCCTGCTGTTTTACATGAATCCTCTCGCTATGAAGGCCAATATACCATTCCCTTTCTTCACTGCCTGCTGCAACTGCCTGCTTTCCTTCAGTGACTGGTGTACAAGGGCCCCCAGGTCTCAAACCGCTCTCTTTCGGAATCGATCACCTTTAAAATCAGAATCTGCCTTCCTATGTTTGCTCCTAAAGTGGATTATTTCTAAAGCTTGCCCAGAAGCTTTTACAGTCAGTTCCCTGTAAGCTTCTTCCTCAACTCTATTCCACCCCTCCCCTTCATCAATCCTTTTCCCCTCCTTTGCCCAAATCTAACTTGCTCCCAATCCTCAGGAACACTAAGGGAATTCAGGGCGGGGAGGTGCTGAGGAACATATCGAAATGTAAGACTGAGGCAGATGATTTCAGCTAGTGGAAAGCAAGCTTCAAGGTGGCCAAGGATCCCTGCTGTTCCCATTTCACATTGTCACAGTCTGAATTGCACAAAATAAGTTTGAAATGTGACGAAGGAATTGACTGATGAATGTTCCTTAGCCGTAGTTGCCCATGGGACATTTAGACAGACACATAAACAGGCAGGGAATAGCGGGATACTCACTATGCACAGGCAAATGGCATTAATTTAGAACGGGATGGTGGTCGGCACAGACATGTTGGGCCGAATGGCCTGTTCCTGTGCCGTGTTGTTCCGCGCTCCATGTTTGAGTATCTCATTGGGCCGTTCCCGAAGGCAGTTAATAGTTAACTCCATTGTTTTAACTTGGGGTTGAAGTCACGTGAGAGTGAAGTATTGGTCAGATCATTGGCGTCACCTCAGTCCCCATCTCCGTTCTCCTTTTTAGATTAGACTTACAGTGTGGAAACAGGCCCTTCGGCCCAACAAGTCCACACCGACCCGCCGAAGCGCAACCCACCCATACCCCCACATTTACCCCTTACCTAACACTACGGGCAATTTTAGCTTAGCCAATTCACCTGACCCGCACATCTTTGGACTGTGGGAGGAAACCGGAGCACCCGGAGGAAACCCACGCAGACACGGGGAGAACGTGCAAACTCCACACAGTCAGTCGCCTGAGTCGGGAATTGAACCCGGGTCTACAGGCGCTGTGAGGTAGCAGTGCTAACCACTGTGCCACCGTGCCGCCCACAAATGTAGTGGGATCCTTTACCTCAGCTGGAGAGGCCAGCTCATTCCATCCAGGTTAGATATCAATATTAGAAGTTGGTTTCTTGTGGAAGATGCAGCATTTTGATTCACACTGATCTGTTCCTCACTCCCTTGTTCCAGCCCACCCCAACACATCACCCCTCAGTGGCAGGCATCTTGCTCAAGGGAGAAAATTAAACAAAATAATTTAATCCCATCAGCATCCAGAGTGGACTGGATTGAAACAGTCCCCGTTTGTAAAGAAATGATGCTGAATTAAAACAAGGGAGTAAGGGATGCCGTAAATTTGAAATAGCAATGTCAAATTCGAGGAAAAGTTCTCAGTAGTTCAGGCAGTTCCCTGTGATAACTGAAAGATTTCACACTTTAGCTCTTGGCCTTTCATCTGGGCTGGGGAAGCGTTCGGAATGGGATAGGTTTCAAACAAGGGGTGGATGTGATCAGGACAATAGGATATCTGAGACAGGGTCAAGGAAGGGAGTCGGCCGACAGAAAAGGTTGGCTTCCAATGTCTCAGGCAGTGGGGCAACGGAGCATCAAAAACACAATAAAAAGAGAACGGGAAAATGTCCCCAGGATAGGTGTGTAATTGTGGGAAAGGCAACAAGACAAGACAAGTGGAAAGGTGCACAAGGAACAAAGCAAACTGGGCTCACAACATGAGCATCAATGAACTCAATGCTGACTCCAGAGGATTGCGATATGCCTCAGCAAAAGACAGGCCGTTATTTCTCCTGAGGCTGACCTGAACTGAACGCACAACCTTCTGATCTGGAGCCTGACCCCTGACCAATCCTCAACGGATCCATGATTTCACCCTCACTGACCTCTACCTGACCCTGACTAACCTCGGACTGATGTGTGTGTGGTCCTCGTTGTCTCTGACTCCTCACTGACATCTGTCTGACCCTTCACTCAGCCTTGACGGACTCACACTGAAGCCTGACTGACAATAATCCCCTCCAATCCCCTCACCATCCTGACATGGAAATATATTGCCGTTCCTTCACTGTCATTGGGTCAATATCCTGGAATGCCCTCCCTGATGACATTGAGGGGTCTACCTGAGGCACTCTAACACATGCACACACAGGAACAATTACTGACACACATGCACCAACAAAAGGACTATCACCAACACTCGATGGGTCTCTGTGTGTATATATGTTTCTGTCTCTGTCTGTGTGTGACTCACTGTCTCTGTCTGACGATCTGAGTGTGAGTGTATCTCAGTGTGTGACTCAATGTGTGTCTCGATGTCGATGTGCCTCTCTCTGTCTGTATCTCTGTGCAATGGGCTCTCTATTGTATCGGGTGTTATATCCATGAAATGGGGTTAACCTCCCTCTATCTGTCTCTCTGTATATTCTTCTATTTAATTTGATATGATGCTGTTGGTGTTGTTGATGTATGTGTGTGGGCCCACCTCTGCCTGCAATGGGACATCGTTTATATGGCACGCCGAAAAGTGTGACACTGAAAAAGCACAGCAGGATCAGGCAGCACCATTGGGAAGAACACAGAATTTCATTGATTATGTGATCATTTAGCTCTGTCCATCACTTGTTGTGTACACAGGTAGCCCTGTTTTGTAGTTTCACCGGGTTGTCCCTTCATATCTTGATATTCGGTGTTACTCTTTACACTCTTTAATGAACCAGGGTCGAACCTCTGGGTTGATGGTAATGGTCGAGTGGAAGATATACAGTCAGAGATTTATACAGCACGGAAACAGATCCTTTGGTTCACTTTAGCCATGCTGACCAGACATCTCAACCAGATGTAGTCCCATTTATTAACAGGTCTCCATTTTCCTGTAAATCCTTTCTACGCATGTTCCCCTCCAGATGCCTTTTAAAAGTTGTAATTGTACTCACTTCCATCTCTTCCTCTGGCAGCCTGTTTCATAAATGCACCACCTTCTGTGTAAAACGGTTGCCCCTCAGGTCCCTTTTAAATCTTTCCCCTCTCACCTTAAACCTATGCTTTCTAATTTTGGATCTCCAACCTTCGGAAAAAGATTTTGGCTATTCATTCAATCAATGCCCCGCCTGATTTTATGAATGTCGATAAGATTATCCTTCAGGTTCCGGCAATTCAGGGGAAAAAAAGCTCCAGCTTCTCCCTCTACCTCAATCCTCACCCCTTGCGCGTCAGATACGTCGGGCAGATTGTCTGTGAGTCATGCACAGTGTGTTTCTGTTGCTGCTGTTGTCCTACTGAACCTCATGGACACTGAGCTATGAGTTGCTCGATCTGTTTGAAGTCTCCTCACTTTAGCACAGAGATAGTGCCACACAATTTGATGCAGTGCCTATAAAATGTGGCAGGCAGATTGGTGACAATGCAGTCAATGATGTTTCTTTTCCCATTTGTTGGTCCCCTCACCCCCTGCTCCAGCCCCAGTCCCGCAGCTGTGTCCTTTTGGACTGTTCCCAGCTCAGTCAGCAGGTGGAGATGCTGAGCCTCTCTTGGTGATGGACAGTGAAGCCTCCCACACAGAGCCCATTCTCTGTACTTTCCATCTTCAACGTTGTGTTCAAATACAGAAACTCAAAAATGTTTCCATACCTGTGTTTAACCTAATTCCATGAGGCTTCATGGGATCTGGCAGCAATGTAGAGCACTTCCAGGGCACACCCCTCTTGATCATATCCCACGGAGCTGTTACCTCTGCTGCCTCTGTCCTGCCTGTGGGACAGGGTCTGCCCTGAGATGATCATAGTGTTCTGGACATTGTCTGTAAAGTGGGATTGTGTGAACGTGACTATGTTTGATTATTGCTGGATTATGTGAGAAGTATACAATAAAGATTTAACATCTCTGTATTTCTTTGAATCTTAAAAAAAATCAAGTCAAACCTTATTTTTCTTTTGCAGTTGAAGATGATTTAATTATTGTTTACTTCAACAGTCAGAGCACATACCTAATTATTGCTCAATTTAATAACTGTAGTACCCCGCTGATTATTGCTCAGTTCAATAACTTCGCAGCAAACAGCTGATTCATATTCAGTGGAGTAAACACACTACCTTTACACTGCCATATCTATAATAAGTAACAGCCTTAATTCCAATTTACTCTTGCTAGACCACACTGACACTCCCAGTACAATGGGACTGGCTCCTAAATTTGTCCTGACGGCTTCCAAACTGGATCTGGACAGATATTCAAACATTTCTTCAAAAAAGACAACTTAGAAATGTCCCTGAACGAGGGGGAAGTGCATGAAGCAGATTAGCCAATGGACTAGCACAAGGCTCAATGCAATTTTCACCATTCATACAAAAGACCTGCCACTGACCATGTCTCACAGGGTCGGCTGTTCTGACAACCGTGAGTGCGCCACATAAGCTCCGTAATTCTGTGACCTCAACCAGGTCCTTTTTAACATGTTCCAAAGTTAATGGAATACTGCATCACATGGTGTCTTACATTGAATCTCTCATCAACCATGTCCAGTGCATATCAGCTTCACAACACCAGTGTCCAAACCGAGTTGTGCATCTTCATTGATGGTTGACATTATCCCAGCCAACATTCTTGTGTGTCACTTGATTCAGAAATTTTATGCAGATGTTTTCAATATTGTACTGACCATTAACAGCAAAGTCTCATCCTTAAAGATGATAAATGCTTTAATCAAAATCTCTTGATTATCCAAGAAACAAATCCACTCATTTATTTCGTTCAACTTTTCGGCTGAAATCTAATGAAAGCACAGTGCACAAATGATGAATGTGTTTATTGCGCCCAGGATCAAATGATTATTTAACCGAAGCACTTTAAAAATCTCCAACTATTTTTCCCTTGAATACAAACGTCCCACACCTTTTAATTTTCATGGGAACAATTGTTTCCAAATTGTTTCCAACTTATCTTCAGTCCAAATATGAGTACATATTAAATTCTATCTATCTCATGTGAGTAATCTGGTGTATGAATGACAGTATCCGTGTGATGCTATGTACTTGCCTGTGCCTCTGAAAGACTGACTGATTGTTCCAAAAAGCATCTCGCTTCAGCTGTTCACAACAACCGAGGGATGGCTTGCACCCAACCACCTGACACTCACATTTATGTGGCATGAATGCTAATTGCCACTTTTGATTCCAAGCCTGGATATTGCCCAGGTCTCACTGCACTTGGATATGGAGTGCTTCAGTCTCTGAGTATTCGCAAATGCTGCTGAACACTGTGTAATCATTAGCCAACATTCCCATGTCTGACTCTATGATGGAGAGATTCATTGATGGAGCTACTGAAGATGTTCAGTACTGAAGATCCTGCAGAGATGTCCCGCAGTGGTGATGAATGACCTTCAAAAACCACAGCGTTCTCCCTTTCTGCCAGGGACAACTCCAACCAGCGGAGAGTTTCCAATGATTTCCATTCACTCCAGTCTTGTTCAAGCTCCCTGACATCACACTTGGCCTAATGCAACCTTGATGTTAAGCCCAGTCAGACTCACCCTACCTCAGGAATTCACCTCTTTCTGTCCATGTTTGAACCAAGGCTGTAATGAGGTCAGGAGCTGAGTGGCCCTGGGTGATCCCAAACTGGGTGTCACAGAGCAGGTTGTTGTGAAACAGGTGTTGTTTCACAGCACAGTTGATGAAACTTCCCACGTAGTTTAATGATCAAGATCATATTAATGGAGCAGTAATTCGACGGGTTGGCTTTGTCCTGCTTTTTATGCACAGCACATACCAGGACAAATGTCCACTCCATCAGGGAGGTGCCGGTGTTGTAGCTCAGCAGGAACTGCTTGACTAGGGGCTGCAGCATGTTCTGGAGCACATGCCATTTGTCCCATTGCTGGAACGTTGGCAGGGCCCCAGCCATTCCCCGCTAGATGAGGCCCAGATGGATCAACCCATCAGCATCTCTGTTTGAAGGTTTCTGTGAACGGGTTTAGCCCTATGTTTGCGCTAGTATATTGGCTTCCCCATTGTTGATTATTGGAGATATTTGTGGAGCTTTCTCCTGCAATGAGTTGTTTAATTGTTCACCATCATTCACGACTGAATACGGCAGCACCGCAGGGTTTGGATCAAATTTATTGATTGTTGAATTACTTCGTTCTGTCTCTCACACTCTGCTCCTGCATGTGGCGAGTGTGTTGGTGAAGACCATGGCTTGGGTATTATTATGGAGTAGGCGGAGAATGGTGACAGAATTTTGTGGGCGCCCAAACTTGAGGAAGATATCCCATAATCGCTCACAGTCAACAGGGTGGAAGGCCTTTGTGAGATTGAAAAAGTATTTGTGGCTGTTGACTGCTCTCTGCTTGGATTTGTCACACATTGCAAATCCTGGCCATTCTGCCCCTTGATGGGCAGAAGCTGCACTGAGCCTCGGGGAGGAGCTCTTCAGCTACTGGGAGGAGGAGACTGAGGAGGATTCTGACGATGACCTTTCCCATGGTGGACAGCGGGGAAATCTCTGTACAGTCGGACCTGATCCTTTCTTGAAGATGGTCACACTTATGGTCTCCTTGATATCTCCCAGCATTCTCCGTTCATTCCATTCACAGGTGATGAGGTCGTGGATTCATGCCAAGAATCTCCTGCTGACCCTCCCCACCCACTACCTAGGTTTCTTAGTCATCATCAGGTCGTCTGTGAGGAGCTTCCTGAGAAACACTTCCTTCAGTGGGATAGTGATGGTTCGAGGCTGATGTGGAATGATTTTTTTGTCTCGGTCCATTGAGTCTAGATTCAGTGCAGAGGCACTCATGGCTGTGATGTACTGCTACTGTCCCGGGATCTGTCGGAGAATTATGAGGCGCTCATTTACCCCACACGGGGATTTGTTGAGACCTCTGACCAGTTTGTTTCTTATGGTGAAGCTGATCCCATTGAGACACTTTTCCAGAAGAAAACCTTCACCTTGTTCTTTAAAGTAGCTTTCTCCTCACTACGGTGATGTCAATGTTGTAGTGCTGGGCGATAGCAGCAGGGTAACATTCAGGTCTATTGTTGTTGGTGTTATCCATCGGGTTCCTGATATTCAGGCTACCTCATTTATTTGTGGGTGGGGCAGTGTTGGGATGGAAGCTGCCTGATTGTGGATTCCTTTAATGTGGAGTGGTGACTACACACCAACCACCACATGATCCCTACGGAGAGAGGTCAGGACCCAATGGCAGGGCAAATCTGAGACAACTGAAGCCAGGCTCTCGTTTAGGGCCCTGTTGGTCCTGTTTAAACTGGCACAAGATAGAGAGTGCTTTTGTTAGCTCAACATTTTGCGGGGAAGCATGAGGCCTTTGATGAAGCTATGTCACTGCTTTTTCCTGTTCCTGAAATATCCTCTCAGGAATTCAGGGACAAACCTATTTGACCTTCTCAAAGAATATCCGACACAGTTTCTCAGCTCTGTAATTTCTGAGCATGCTCTGTCTGCCAAGACAACACAAGGAACTGCACGTGTCATGGGCATTGCCAAGAGTATCCAAAACACAGCATTTAGTCAGTGTCAAAACTGCAGAAGCAATCTTTATTTAAATTCAAGAACAAAAAAAATCATTGGATGAAATATGTTATTTCAAAAAGACAGCTTCTTCAGAATGTGTGCTTATAACTGAGTGCGTCTATGTGTGTATGTGGGTGTGGGTGTGCATGTGTGTATGTGTAGGTGTATGCGTGTGTGCGTGTGCATGTGTGTGTGAGTGTATATTTATAGCCAGAACAGAAACATGGCTAAAGGATGCACAGGGCTAGCAGCCGAATGTGCCAGGGTACAGGTGCTTTAGGTGGGTCAGAGGGGGTTGAAGGAGGAGAGGGGGAGTTACATTTTTGATGAAGGTGAGCACCACAGCAGTAATCCGAGATGAAATAACTGAAGGTTCATCCAGTGAGGCTTTGTGGGTGGAGCCAAGAAATAAGGGGATGGTGATGTTATTGGCGTTGTATTATTGGATACGAAAGAGTCAATGTGAATTTGACGAGCAAGTATGCAGGGACACTGGAGAGACTTTCAGGAGCAATAGGGTTGTCATTGTAGGGTATTGAATTTTCCAAACATAGACTGAGACTACGATGATGTCAATGTTGTAGTGCTGGGCGATAGCAGCAGGGTAACATTCAGGTCTATTGTTGTTAATGTTATCCATCAGGTTCCTGACATTCCAGCTCCCTCATTCATTTGGGGGTGGGGCTTGGTTGGGATGCCACCTGGAGCTGCCATAGCATTCAGGGCTTTGTTGGGGTGGAATTTGTTAAGTGTATTCAGGAAATTTTCCTCTAGCAGTATATGGAGGTTTCGTACGTGAAAGGAGCTAAACTCGACCTTTTCTGTAACCCTTGATTTCACTACGGATCAAGAATCTATCTATCACAAATTTAAATGGACACAAAGACTCTGCCCCTATAGCTCTCTGGGGCAAGGTGTTCCAAAGATTCACATTCCTCTGAGAGAGGAAATTCCTCCCCAGCTCAGTCTGCATTTGGTGATCCTTTATTCTGAGTCTATGCCATCTGGTGCGAGACTCTCCAATGTCAAGCCCATTAGCATCTGATAGGTTTCAATGAAATCACCTCTCGTTCTTTGAAACTCCAGTGAGGAGAGTCCCAATCTGTTTAACTTTTGTTTAGAAGACAACCCCTCCATATTGGGGATCATCCTAATAAACCGTCTCTGAATGAAATGATGTCTTTCCCCCAATAAGGGGGCCAAAACTGCTCACGCTACTCCAGATGTGGTCTCCCCAGCACCTTGTACAGTTGCAGTAAGACTTCCTGACTCTTCCACTCCAATCCCTTTGAAAAAGAGCCAATATTCCAGTCACCTTCCTGATGACCTGCTGCTAGCTTTCTCTGTTTCATGAACAAATGCCCCCAGAGTTCTTTGTGTTGCAGCTTCTTATAATTGTTTTTTATTTAAATAAAACTCTGTTCATTTGATCTCCCTTCCAAAATGAACTGCCCATTTTTCCATGTTATACTCCATTTGACCACTATTTGCCCACTCACTAAACTTGTATCTCTCTGTAAATTGCCTGCATCCATCTCACATTCCTGATGAAGGGCTTATGTCCGAACTGTTGATTCTCCTGCTCCTTAGACACTGCCTGACCTGTTGTGCTTTTCCAGCACCACACTCTTGATTCTGATCTCCAGCAGCCGCAGTCCTCACTTTCTCCCGTATCTTTCTCACAGCCTGTCTTTCCACTTTTTTGAGTGTTATCTGCAAATTTGCCGGCAGTACATTCACTTCCTCCATTATAGTGACATTCCCCAAGTGAACACTTAGATACATTTCCGTATAATGACCATTGGTTTAGCTCAGTTGTCTGGATAGTTGGCTTACAATGCAAATTTAAGCCAATAGCAGAGGTTGAAATGCCACACCAGCTGAAGATACAACAAAGGATTCTCCTTCTCTACCTTTCCCCTTGTCTGAGGTGTGGTGATCCTCAGTTTAAACCACCACCAGTTACCTCTGTCTAAAGAGAGATTAGGGTAAGTTTTCTTTATCTGTTCTGTCTGACTTGAAATAACTTTGATGTAGTTTTATTGTGCATTTTATTTCCTAAAGTGCTGCATACTTTTGCAACAAAAAAGTCATTGATACATATAAATTATCAAATTTTATGATTTAATAATTTAGTGTCATAATCTTCCATCACAACAGGGAATTTGTTTACACATTCTGTAAAAAAAAGCTATGAAGTTACTGCAATCCTAATGTCCCTGTGGAGATTTACAGAGAGTATAGATAACAGGCTTAATGAACTCCAAGTTTAATTCAGTCAGGTTCCTCATCGATGCAGAGCAGTGCAGTCTGAAAATGCATGGAATTAGTCACAATGTCAACGAGATATATTACGTGATCCTGGCCCTCATTGGTGTTCCAGGTAAGTGGTTTTACACAGAAACTGTGTCAATATGCTGCCCTGCTTTTACTGTGGGATTGATACTGCGTACAGACCTTTATTCAGGTACCGGATCACTTTTATCATCTTTTTTTAAAACGTCGAGTGATCTAATTTAACTCTGGAGCTTTGATTTATTGCCTTAGATACAAGTGGGGTTCTGATTGCGGTTTGTGTGATAGGGTTTAGGCCTTGATTCAGCATCTATCTGAATGATTATATTTACGATGTGGAGGTGTGGAGTGTTGGACTGGGGTGAACAAAGTTAAAAATCACACAACACAAGGTTATAGTCCAAAAGGTTTATTTGAAAGCACTAGCTTTTGGAGTGCTGCTCTTTCATCAGGTAGCCAAAGGAACAGCGCTCTGAAAGCTAGTGCTTCCAAATACATCTTTGGACTATATCCTGGTGTCATGTGGTTTTTAACTTTGCATTTACAGCATAGAATGCTCCCATTTCAATCTGTGAAAGAACAAATGATATTATCTAATCAGAAACAGAAATTACTGGAGACCTTCTGACAGCAGAGGTAACTTTATGAGTCTGGTGACCGTTTAACAAAACAGAATGTGTTCAAATAGCCCAGGTTTTGTTTTCAGTTGCTTCATCGCCCCACCTCATCCTGCACTCCTGCCCCCATCCTCACTTCCACCCAAATAGGACACCCAGAGGGCCAGCTGCACCTTGTCCCCTTGGCCGACTGAGGTCACTGCGCGTGATAGAATGCCTTGCATCTTCACAATTTTCGTAACAGGTTTCACCCAGTCGGACCTTAAACTATGCTCTCCTTTCACCCTCTCTCTCCAAGAGACTAGTCGTATCTCCCTCCCCGTCTGGCCTCTCTGTTCTTGGCCTCCAATGCTGTTGAACTGGCCATTCCAACAACATCGGCACTGTATTGTCACATTTTACCGTCCTGCTCCAACAGGGAGTGGAGGTGATGGGATTTCCTGCTGGAGTTGGAGATTCCACTTTGACAAGGAATTAATGGGCTGCCCCATAATCTCTAGGATCCCTGTGGCTTTGTTTGTCAAATTGACAGTGACCTGGGGCAGTGTTCTCACAAGACACGCTCTTTTCCTGATTAAAACATCCACATTACCGCTGGCCCATTGCCTAGCTCTTTCACCTCATTCACCTTACAGGAGAATCATTCACAGGTCCACCGAATTGTGAACCTCTCCTTTATAAATATCCCCTCTGGCTGGATAAATGTTGAAAACCAGCTCATTCCTGGTGTGAACCAGTTCAGAAACAAATTTCATCAACCTGGCAACTTCACTCGGTTTTTCTCCCGACTGGCGTCACCTGACAAGCTGTGTGTTTCCATTTATCTGCATAAACAAGTTCTTTAAAAAAGATCAGATTCCTAGCTCTCTGAGTATTTTCTTTCATTGTCAAGGATTTGCAGCTAAGTAACCAGAGGTGTCATTTGTGGATGAGGCATCAGGGAATCTCTGATGTAATTTCCATGTCTTTCGATCAAAAGAAATCGGTCACTCAACCGCGTTCCACCATCCAACAGGAGCATGGCTGATGCGACATCCCTCACATCCACTTCCCTGCCCTTTCCCTGGTCTTCTCGATTCCCTGACTGACCAAGGACCTTTATATCTCTGTTTTAAGTATATGTGTGGACTTTGCCTGTACAGTTCACTGTGGCAAGGATTTCGAATGACTCAGAACCCTCTGAGAGGAGAGATTCCTCCTCATTTCAGTCTCAAATTTGTGCCCCTTTATTTTAATACTTTGTCTTCTGGTCCTAGACTCTTCCATGAGAGGGAGACGCATCCTCTCAGTATTTATCCTGAAGCATCCTATGTCTTTCAATGAGACCCTCTCTCATTCTTCTAAACTCCAGTGAGAAGGTTCCAAACTTGTTTCACCTTCATCCATAAGATAATCCTTTCATGCCAGAGATCATCCCAGTATTCAGACTTTTTCCATTAGCGTGTTCCTGGGCATGTGGCTGCACAGCTCATTGTCCAGAAGTGTGATTGGAATGGGGTAACGTGGTGGACTGAGGATTGGAATGTTGGGTAGAAAGTGTCCAAATGTAATATGTCTGACCAGACTTAATTTGGCCAAGTCCCGGCATGATCTCAGATGCAACCAGATGGGATCCGGTCTGCAACATTGGGGAGCTTAGTTCCTCACACCTCTAAAGTGGGTGAGTTGTGGAAGTCAAAGAAAATCATTCCCCTTTGTCCAGACAGATAAGAAGGGTTCTTACATTTTCACTGATGCTGAATTTGCCTTCCTTCAGCTTCCTGTTTTCCCACAACGGGCTATTAAATGTTAGAACTGCAAAGCTCCTTAAATTCAAGGTTAGTAATATCACTTAAACTTATTAAGATATCAAACAGCATTCAGGAAGTGAAGTAAGGCTCATCGCATTAACATTTTGTTTGTTAAAGCTGAGAATAGGCATGTCTAAGAGGAACTAAAGTCATAAACATCATATTTAAACATCTGTTCTCATTAAAAGTTATGTCTTTTGTTTTGGGGGGCAGGCAGTGGACCAAAATGGACTGAGATAGTATGTTTGATTCAAACATTTTCTCTTCTGTTCCCACAGTAAATTTAGTGGCACTCGTGATTCTGTCTCAGGGAAGATGTGGTCTATCCTCCTGCACCACTTGCTATCTGGTGGCCATGGCAGCATCAGATCTGATGGTTCTTATCACGGAGGTTATACTGAGGCACATCAATGCTTATTATTTCCCATTATCTTTCTTGGATTTGACTCCTGTGTGCAGTATAATCTATGTCTTGTCAACAGCAGCCACCTCCTGCTCTGTTTGGTTCACGGTCACTTTCAGCTTCGATCGATTTGTTATGATTTGTTGCCAGAAACTGAAAACTAAATACTGCACAAAGGGAAATGCAATTGTAGTTCTATCAATAACCTGCACCCTGATGTGTTTAATACATATTCCTTTCTATTTTAGATATGAACCGTATGTAATACTTCACAACCTGCCATGGCTCTGTATTTCAAAGCCGAGTTATTATAGTGAGCCCAGCTGGGTGGGATTGAAATGGTTCAATACAGTTTTTTACCCATTGCTGCCATTCGTTCTAATTCTGCTGCTCAATGCTCTGACAGTCAGACACATTCTAGTGGCCAGTCAAGTACGTAAAGGACTGAGGGGTCAGAGCAGGGGAGAGAATCGCAGTGACCCAGAGATGGAGAGCAGAAGGAGGTCGATAATTTTACTCTTTACCATTTCTGGCAGCTTTGTAATTTTGTGGTCCATATATGTGATAAATTTCATTTACAATATTATTCCTGGAACTGATTCCAGCGATGACGATGATCCTTTCCACATATTGGAACAAGTTGGAGTTATGCTGGTGAATTTAAGCTGTTGCACAAATGCATTTATTTATGGGGCAACACAGTCCAAATTTAGGCAACAGGTCAAGAAAGCAGTGAAATGTTCTTTCACATAAATCAACATCATAATTAACAAATAGAACAGAAGAGAGTGTCCTAATGCAGATCCCAGTGTTTCCAAATGATGGGCGATGGATTGAAATATTAACTCAACATTAGCAAATATCTCCAGTGGCCGGTGTGAGGGATGGAAAAGTGAGGAGCTGCTGAGGAACGCTGTGTTGGACTGGTGCAGGTAGCATTGTAGAAGGGAAAACAATTGTGATACTGAAATAACTGCACAGAAGCCGGTCTCCTTTTATCTACATGTGCACAGTGCACTTGCTGTGGGCAGCCAGCTCCGAGTCAGTCCATGAGTGAGGAGGCTCTGAATCTTCTGTTTCTACCCGTCAGCCAGGACTCCATGATTGGCCCCAGGTTAACCGCCCCATACAAGGATTTCGTAGTCAATGAGATCCACCTGGTTCCAATCCGTACAGATCCATTCACGGAAGCATTTTACTTTGACAAAGGTAATTGACTTGTATAATATTAGCCAATGATTGCAATGAGATAATAACACACTCAGAAATTATTTAAGAGGTGGAGATAGCACTGAATAGATCTGCAGGATGAGCAAAAGATGGAAATCGGTTAGAGGACTGAAGCTACAGATGGAACAACGAGCAGTAAGTGGTGTCTTGGGGCAAGGGAAGGAAAGTAATAAGGATCAACATAGGTCAAAGAGTAAAGGGAAAAGGGCAAGAGCTGAGATTTGAAGTCGGGTTGTGTATAAGGGTTTCATCGCACCACACTTTACCCTTCCCCCATCCCACCCCTTCCCCACCAGCAGGTGGAACATCCACCATTTTTTTCTTCTCTGGTCATTATTAGCTTCTAGATACCAAGCAAGTTAAGAAATGTGTTCTGATAAAAATAAAATATTTCAGATGATGGAATCCCATGTGATATGCTTTGTTCTTATTCTTAAGGAGACTCTTTCGGAGGTCCATCAAACATCCCTCTCTTTCTAGTTGCTGTTGTTTCTGTCCGATCACAGAGTCCCTACGGTGCAGGAAGGGCTGTTTGGAACATTGAGTCAACCCAAACCCTGCGAAGAGCAACGCACCGTCACACAGCCCTCCTACCCCATCCCTGTGTCCCCACATTTCCCATGGTGAATCCACCTGGCCCTGCACACGAGGGGCAATGGAGCATAACCAATCCATGTCTGCACCCCTGCACCGCTCCTCCCCTCGCCCACACACATTGACATATCCCAAGGACTTGCCCCGGAATACAGGAGCAGGAGGAGGCCATTCAACCCCTTCAGCTTGTGCTGACATTCAATAGGATCATGGCTGAGCAGTGGCCTTATTCTTTATATCTGTCTTTGGCCCATATACTTTACACTGTGATTTAACAAAAACCTATCGATCTCAGATTTAGAATTACCAGCTGATCGAGCAGTCACTGTCATTTGTGGAAGAGACTTCCAAACGTCTCCTATCCTTTGTGAATAGAAGTGCATCTGAACATCTCTCCTGCACAGTCTAGCCCTAATTTTATATTATGACCCTTGTTCTTGAATTTCCAACCAGTGGAAATTATTTATTTTCACCTACACGATCTTTTCCTGTTAGTCCACTCCTCACATTACCTGCTACTCTGCTGCTTGCCTTGTTTTCCACATGAAGCAGAGCTCAGAAAATGTTGGCTTCCAAGGTCTCAGGCAATGGGGAACAGAGCAACAATAAGATAATAAAGAGAGAACTGGAAAAAGCCCCCAGATTACGTGTGCAATTGTGGGAAAGGCAACAAGACAAGACAAAAGGAAGAAAGAGCAAACAAACTAGGGTCACAACATGAACATCAATGAACTCAATGCTGACTCCAGAGGACTGTAGGGTGCCTCAGCAAAGGAGAGACAGTCATTTCTCCTGAGGCTGACCTGACCTGAACTGAACACACAACCTTCTGATCTGGAGTCTGACCCCTGACCAATCCTCAACTGATACATGATTTCAGTCTCACTGACCTCTGCCTGACCCCTGAGTTAGCCCTGACTAACCTCGGACTGACGTGTGAATGACTCTCACTGTCTCTGACTCCTCACTGACCTCTGTCTGACCCTTCACTCATTTTTGACCGACTCGCACTGAGGTCTGAAAGACAATAATCCCCTCCAATTCCCCTCACCATTCTGACATGGAAATATATTGCTGTTCCTTCACTGTCATTGGGTCAATATCATGGAATGTCCTCCATGATGACATTGGGGAGTCTACCTAAAGCAAACTAACACATACACACACATGTACAAACAAAAGGACTAACACCAACACTCGATGTGTGTCTCTGTGTCTATGTATGTTTCTGTCTGTCTGTGTGTGACTCACTGTCTCTGTCTGACGATCTGAGTGTGAGTGTGTCTCAGTGTGTGACTCAATGTGTGTCTCGATGTCGGTGTTCCTCTCTCTGTCTGTATCTGTGCAATGGGCTCTCTATTGTATCGGGTGTTATATCCATTAAATAGAGGGTTAACCTCCTTCTATCTGTCTCTCTGTATATCCTTCTATTTAATTTGATATGATGCTGTTGGTGATGATGTATGTGTGTGGGCCCACCTCTGCCTGCAATGGGACATCGTTTATGTGGCACGCCGAAAAGTGTGACACTGAAAAAGCACAGCAGGATCAGGCAGCACCATTGGGAAGAACACAGAATTTCATTGATTGTGTGGTCATTTAGCTCTGTCCATCACTTGTTGTGTACACAGGTAGCCCTGTTTTGTAGCTTCACCGGGTTGATCCTTCATATCCTGATATTCGGTGCTACTCTTTACACTCTTTAATGAACCAGGGTCGAACCTCTGGGTTGATGGTCATGGTCGAGTGGGAGATATACAGTCAGAGATTTATACAGCACGGAAACAGACCCTTTGGTCCACCTTGGCCATGCTGACCAGACATCTCAACCAGATGCAGTCCCATTTATCAACAGGTGTCCCATTTTCCTGTAAATCCTTTCTCTGCATATTCCCCCACAGATGCCTTTTCAAGGCTGTACTCACTTCCATCACTTCCTCTGGCAGCTTGTTTTATAAACGCACCACCTTCTGTGTAAAACGGTTGCCCCTCAGGTCCCTTTTAAATCTTTCCCTTCTCACCATAAACCTATGCTTTCTAATTTTGTATCCCCAACCTTCGGAAAAAGATTTTGGCTATTCATTCAATCAACGCCCCTCCTGATTTTATGAATGTCGACAAGATTATCATTCAATTTCCGGCAATGCAGGGGTAAAAAAAACTCCAGCCCCTCCTTCTACCTCAATCCCCACCCCCTGCATGTCAGATACGTCGGGCAGATTGTCTGTGAGTCATGCACAGTGTGTGTCTGTTGCTGCTGTTGTCCTACTGAACCTCATGGACACTGAGCTATGAGTTGCTCGATCTGTTTGAAGTCTCCTCCCTTTAGCACAGAGATAGTGCCACACAATTTGATGCAGTGCCTGTAAAATGTGGGGCAGGCAGATTGGTGACAATGCAGTCAATCTTGTTTCTTTTCCCATTTGTTGGTTCCCTCACCCCCTGCTCCAGCCCCAGTCCCGCAGCTGTGTCCTTTTGGACTGTTCCCAGCTCAGTCAGCAGGTGGAGCTGCTGAGCCTCTCTTAGTGATGGACAGTGAAGCCTCCCACACAGAGCCCATTCTCTGTACTTTCCATTTTCAACGTTGTGTTCAAATAGAGACATTCAAAAATGTTTCCGTGCCTGTGTTTAACCTAATTCCATGAGGCTTCATGTGATCTGGCAGCAATGTAGAGCACTTCCAGGGCACACTCCTCTTGATCCTATCCCACGGAGCTGTTACCTCTGCTGCCTCTGTCCTGCCTGTGGGAGAGGACCTGCCCTGAGATGATCATAATGTTCTGGGACATTGTCTGTAAAGTGGGATTGTGTGAACGTGAATATGTTCGATTATTGCTGGATTATGTGAGAAGTATACAATAAACATTTAACATCTCTGTATTTCTTTGAATCTTAAAAAAAATTCAAGTCAAACCTTATTTTTCTTTCGCAATTGAAGATGATTTAATTATTGTTCACTTCAACAGTCAGAGCGCATACCTAATTATTGCTCAATTTAATAACTGTAGTATCCCACTGATTATTGCTCAGTTCAAAAACCTCTCAGCAAACAGCTGATTCATATTCAGTGGAGTAAACACACTACCTTTACACTGCCATATCTATAATAAGTAACAGCCTGAATCCCAATTTACTCTTGCTTGACCACACTGACACCCCCAGGACAGTGGGACTGGCTCCGAAATATGTCCCTGCGGCTTCCAAACTGGATCTGGGCTATTATTCAAATATTTCCTCACAACAGACAAATTAGAAATGTCCCTGAACAAGGGGGAAGTGCATGAAGCAGATTGGTCAATGGACTAGCACAAGGCTCAATGCAATTATCACCATTCATACAAAAGACCTGCCAATGACCATGTCTCACAGGGTGGGCTGTTCTGACAACCGTGAGTGCGCCACATAAGCTCTGTAATTCTGTGACCTCAACAAGATCCTTTTTGATGTGTTCCAGTGTTAATGGAATACTGCAGCACATGGCGTTTTACATTGAATCTCGCATCAGCCATGTCCAGTGCATATCAGCTTCACAATACCAGTGTCCAAACCGAATTGTGCATCATCATTGATAGTTGACATGATCCCAGCCAACATTCTTATGTGTCACTTGAGTCAGAAATTTTATGCAGATGTTTTCAATATAGTACTGACCATAAACAGCAAAGTCGCATCCTTAAAGATGATAAATGCTTTAATCAAAATCTCTTGATTATCCAAAAAACAAATCCACCCATTTATTTTGTTCAACTTTTCGACTGAAATCTAATGGAAGCACAATGCACAAATGATGAATGTGTTTATTGCGCCCAGGATCAAATGATTATTTCACTGAAGCACTTTAAAAATATCCAACTATTTTTCCCTTGAATACAAACATCCCATACCTAATCATTTTCATGGGAACAATTGTTTCAAATTGTTTCCAAATGTTCTTCAGTCCAAATATGAGTACATATTAAATTGTTTCTATCTATCTCATGTGAGTAATCTGGTGTATGAATGACAGTATCCGTGTGATGCTATGTACTTGGCTGTGCCTCTGAAAGACTGACTGTTCCAAACAGCATCTCGCTTCAGCTGTTCACAACAACCGAGGGATGGCTTGCACCCAACCACCTGACACTCACATTTATGTGGCGTGAATGCTAATTGCCACTTTTCATTCCAAGCCTGGATATTGTCCAGGTCTCACTGCACTTGGATATGGAGTGCTTCAGTCTCTGAGTATTCGCAAACGCTGCTGAACACTGTGTCATCATTAGCCAACGTTCCCATACCTGACTCTATGATGGAGCGACTCATTGATGAAGCTACTAAAGATGGTCAGTACTGAAGATCCTGCAGAGATGTCCCGCAGTGGTAATGAATGGCCTTCAACAACCACAGCGTTCTCCCTTTCTGCCAGGGACAACTCCAACCAGCGGAGAGTTTCCAATGATTTCCATTCACTCCAGTCTTGTTCAGGCTCCCTGACATCACACTCGGCCTAATGCAACCTTGATGTTAAGCCCAGTCAGACTCACCCTACCTCAGGAATTCACCTCTTTCTGTCCATGTTTGAACCAAGGCTGTAATGAGGTCAGGAGCTGATTGGCCCTGGGTGATCCCAAACTGGGCATCACAGAGCAGGTTGTTGTGAAGCAGGTGTTGTTTCACAGCACAGTTGATGAAATTTCCCACGTCGTTTAATGATCGAGATCATATTAATGGAGCAGTAATTCGACGGGTTGGCTTTGTCCTGCTTTTTATGAATAGCACATACCAGGACAAATGTCCACTCCCTCAGGGAGGTGCCGGTGTTGTAGCTCAGCAGGAACTGCTTGACTAGGGGCTGCAGCACGTTCTGAAGCACATGCCATTTGTCCCATTGCTGGAACGTTGGCAGGGCCCCAGCCATTCCCCGCTAGATGATGCCCAGATGGATCAACCCATCAGCTTCTCTGTTTGAAGGTTTCTGTGAACGGGTTTAGCCCTATGTTTGCGCTAGTATATTGGGTTCGCCATTGTTGATTATTGGAGATATTTGTGGAGCTTCCTCCTGCAATGAGTTGTTTAATTGTTCACCATCATTCACGACTGAATACGGCAGCACTGCAGGGCTTGGATCAAATTTATTGATTGTTGAATTACTTAGTTCTGTCTCTCACACTCTGCTCATGCATGTGACGAATGTGTTGGTGAAGACCATAGTTTGGGTATTGTTATAGAGTAGGCGGAGAATGGTGACAGAATTCTGTGAGTGCCCAAATTTGAGGAAAATGTCCCATAGTCGCTCACAGTCAACAGGGTCGAAGGCCTTTATGTGATTGAAAAATGCTTTTGTTGCCATTCACTGCACTCTGCTTGGATTTGTCACGCATTGAAAATCCTGGCCATTCAATCCCTTGATGGGCCTCGGGGAGGAGCTCTTCAGCCACAGGAAGGAGGAGATTGAGGAGCATTCTGACCATGACCTTTCCCATGGCGGACAGCGGGGAAACCTCTATACAGTCGGACCTGATCCTTTCTTGAAGATGTTCACACTTACGGTCTTCTTGATATCTCCCAGCATACTCGGTTCATTCCATTCACAGGTGATGAGGTCGTGGAATCATGCCAAGAATGACTCTCCACGATACTTTGGTCCTTCCCAGGGGATTCCATCTAGGCTGTAGGTCTTATTGTTGAGCTATGGGAAGTGTTTTCACTCTCAGGTTGGGTTGGAGGTTGTGCTGAGATGGAGATGGGTCATGTGTTGTGGGATGTTGTCAGGAGGGCTTGTGTCCGAAGGCTGTGAATTACGGGAGGAGACCCTGGAAGTGATCTCACCAGTGAATGCGGACTGCCTCTCAATCTTTGATGAGCGACTCTCTGTTTTTGGCTCTCAGTGGTGTCACTCCCTTGGTACTTGGACTGCAGATTGCTTTGATTGTGCCAAAGAAGCTGCCCATATTGTGAATGTCAGTGAGTCACTGAATCTCCTGCTGACCCTCCCCACTCACTGCCTTGGTATCTTGATCATCATCAGGTCGTCTGTGAAGAGCTTCCTGAGAAATACTTCCTTCAGTAGGATAGTGATATTTCGAGGTTGGAGTGGAATGATTCTTTTGTCTCAGTCCATTGAGTCTAGATTCAGTGCAGAGGCACTGACGGCTGTGATGTACTGCTACTGTCCCAGGATCTGTTGGAGAGTTATGAGGCACGCAATTACCTCACACGGGGATTTGTTGAGACCTCTGGCCAGCTTGTTTCTTATGGTGAAGGTGATCCCATTGAGACACTTTTGCGGGAGAAAACCTCCACCTTGTTCTTTAAGGTAGCTTTCTCCTCACAATGGTTATGTCAATGTTGTAGTGCTGGGCGATAGCAGCAGGGTAACATTCAGGTCTAATGTTGTTGATGTTATCCATCAGGCTCCTGATATTCAGGCTACCTCATTTATTTGTGGGTGGGGCTTGGTTGGGATGGAAGCTGCCTGATTGTGGATTCCTTTAATGTGGAGTGGTGACTACACACCAACCACCACATGATCCCTACGGAGAGAGGTCAGGACCCAATGGCAGGGAAAATCTGAGACAACTGAAGCCAGGCTTTCGTTTAGGACCCTGTTGGTCCTGTTTAAACTGGCACAAGATAGAGAGTGCTTATGTTGGCTCAACATTTTGCAGGGAAGCCTGAGGCCTGTGATGAAGCTATGCCGCTGCTTTTGCCACTGAATTGGAGACAGTGTCAAAATTGCAGAAGCAATCTTTATTTAAATTAAAGGACAAAAAAATCCATTGGATGAAATATGTTATTTGAAAAGATCAACTTCTGCAGAATGTGTGTGTATAACGGGAGTGCGTATATGTATGTTTGTGCGTGCATGTGTGAGTATGGGTATGCATACGTGTATGTATGGGTTTATTGGTGTGCACGTGTGCATGTGTGCATGTGTGTGTGAGTGTGTATTTATAGCCAGAACAGAAACATGGGTAAATGTGTCAGCTTAATGTGCCAGGGTACAGGTTCTTTAGGTGGGTTAGAGGGTGTTGAAGGAGGAGAGGGGATATTACATTTTTGATGAAGGTGGGTATCACAGCAGTAATCAGAGATGAAATAACTGAAGGTTCATTCAGTGAGGCTTTGTGGGTGGAGCCAAGAAATAAGAAGGGGATGGTGATGTTATTGGCGTTGTATTATTGGACCACAAAGAGTCAATGTGAATTTGACGAACAAATATGCAGGGACACTGGAGAGACTTTCAGGAGCAATTGGGTTGTCAATGTAGGGTATTTGAATTTTCCGAACAGAGACTGGGACTACGATGATGTCAATGTTGTAGTGCTGGGCGACAGCAGCAGGGTGACACTCAGGTCTATTGTTATTGATGTTATCCATCAGGTTCCAGATATTCCAGCTCCCTCATTCATTTGGGGGTGGGACTTGGTTGGGATGGAAGCTGGGGCTGCCATAGCATTCAGGGCTTTGTTGGGGTGGAATTGGTTAAGTGTATTCAGGAAATTTTCCTCAAGCAGTTTATGGAGGTTTCGTATGTGGAAGGAGCAAAACTCGACCTTTTCTGTAACCCTTGATTTCACTACGGATCAAGAATCTGTCTATCGCAAATGTAAATGTACACAAAGACTCTGCCCCTACAGTTCTCTGGGCAAGGTGTTCCAAAGATTCACATTTATCTGAGAGAGGAAATTCCTCCCCAGCTCAGTTTTCATTTGGTCATCCTTTATTCTGAATCTATGCCATCAGGCGCGAGACTTTCCAATATCAAGCCCGTTAGCATCCAATATGTTTCAATGAAATCACCTCTCGTTCTTTGAAACTTCAGTAAGGAGAGACCCAATCTGTTTAACCTGTGTTCAGAAGACAACCCCTCCATATTGGGGATCATCCTAATAAACGGTCTTTGAATGTAATGATGTCTTTCCTACAATAACGGGACAAAAACTGCTCACACTACCCCAGATGTGGTCTCCCCAGCACCTTGTACAGCTGCAGTAAGACTTCCTGACTCTTCTACTCCAATCCCGTTGAAAAAGAGCCAATATTCCAGTCACCTTCCTGATGACCTGCTGCACCCTGTGTGCTAGCTTTCTCTGTTTCATGCACAAAGGCCCCCAGAGTTCTTTGTGTTGCAGCTTCTTATAACTGTTCTTCATTTAAATAAAACTTTGTTTATTTGATCTCCCTTCCAAACTGAACTGCCCAGTTTCCCATGTTATACTCCGTTTGACCACTATTTGCTCACTCACTAAACTCATATCTCTCTGTAAATTGTCTACGTCCATCTCACATTCCCGATGAAGGGCTTATGCCCGAACTATCGATTCTCCTGCTCCTTAGTCACTGCCTGACCTGTTGTGCTTTTCCAGCACCATACTCTTGATTCTGATCTCCAGCAACCACTGTCCTCACTTTCTCCCCATATCCTTTTCACAACCTGTCTTTCTACCTTTTTGAGTGTTATCTGCAAATTTGCCGGCAGTACATTCAATTCCTCCATTATAGTGACATTCCCCAAGTGAACACTTTGATAAGTTTTCGTATGATGACCATACATGACCATTGGTTTAGCTCAGTTGGCTGGATAGCTGGCTTGTAATGCAAAGTCAAGCCAATAGAAGAGGTTAAAATGCCACACCAGCTGAAGATACAACGAAGGATTCTCCTTCTCTACCTTTCCCCTTGTCTGAGGTGTCGTGATCCTCAGTTTAAACCACCACCAGTTACCTCTGTCTAAAGAGAGATTAGGGTAACTTTTCTTTATTGTTCTGTCTGACTTGAAATAACTTTGATGTAGTTTTATTGTGTATTTTATTTCCTAAAGTGCTGCATACTTTTGCAACAAAAAATCATTGATACATATAAATTGTCAAATTTTATGATTTAACAGTTTAGTATCATAATCTTCCATCACAACAGGGATGGTTGCCAGAATTTGTTTACACATATTGGAAAAAAAAAGCTATGACGATACTGCAATCCTGATGTCCCTGTGGAGATTTACAGAGAGTATAGATAACAGACTTCATGAACTCCAAGGTTAATTCAGTCAGGTTCCTCATCGAGGCAGAGCAGTGCAGTCTGAAAATGCATGGAATTACTCACAATGTCAACATGATATATTACGTGATCCTGGCCCTCATTGGTGTTCCAGGTAAGTGGTTCTACACAGAAACTGTGTCAATATGCTGCCCCTGGTTTTACTGTGGGATTGATACTGCGTACAGACCTTTATTCACATACGGATTTCTTTTATCACTTTTTTTTTAAAACGTTGAGTGGTCTAATTTAACACCGGAGCTTTGATTTATTGCCTCAGATACAAGTGGGGTTCTGATTGCAGTTTGTGTGATAGGGTTTAGTACAATGATGTGTATTCTAGGCCTTGATTCAGCATCTATCTGAATCATTATATTTACGATGTGGAGGTGTCGAGTGTTGGACTGGGGTGAACAAAGTTAAAAATCACACAACACAAGGTTATAGTCCAACAGGTTGATTTGATAGCACTAGCTTTTGGAGTGCTGCTCTCTCATCAGGTAACCAAAGGAACAGCGTTCTGAAAGCTAGTGCTTCCAAAGAAACCTTTGGACTATATCCTGGTATCATGTGGTTTTTAACTTTGCATTTACAGCATAGAATGCTCCTTATCAATCTGTGAAAGAAAAAAATGATATTATCTAATCAGAAACAGAAAATACTGGAGACCCTCTGACAGCAGAGGTAACGTTATGAACCTTGTGACCGTTTTACAAAACTGAATGTGTTCAAACAGCCCAGGTTTTGTTTTCAGTTGCTTCATCGCCCCACCTCATCCTGCACTCCTGCCCCCATCCTCACTTCCACCCAAATAGGACACCCAGGGGGCCAGCTGCACCTTGTCCCCTTGGCCGACTGAGGTCACTGTGCGTGATAGAATGCCTTGCATCTTCACAATTTTCGTAAAAGACTTCACCCAATGGGACCTTAAACTATGCTCTCCTTTCACCCTTTCTCTCCAAGAGACTAGTCGTGACTCCCTCCACGTCTGGCCTCTCTGTTCTTGGCCTCCAATGCTGTTGAACTAGCCATCTCAACAACATCGGCACTGTATTGTCACATTTTACTGTCCTGCTCCAACAGGGAGTGGAGGTGATGGGATTCCCTGCTGGAGTTGAGGATTCAACTTTGACACGTAATTAATGGGCTGCCCCATAATCTCTAGGATCCCTGTGGCTTTGCTTGTCAAATTGACAGTGACCTAGGGCAGTGTCCTCACAGGACACGCTCTTTTCCTGATTAAAACATCCACATTACCGCTGGCCCACTGTTTAGCTCTTTCACCTCATTCACCTTACAGTAGAATCATTCACAGGTCCACCGAATTGTGAACCTCTCCTTTATAAATATCCCCTCTGGCTGGATAAATGTTGAAAAACCAGCTCATTCCTGGTGTGAGCCAGTTCAGATTCAAATTTCATCAACCTGGCAACTTCACTCGATTTTTCTCCCGACTGGCGTCACCTGACAAGCTGTGTGCTTCCATTTATCTGCATAAACAAGTTCTTTGAAAAAGATCAGATTCCTAGCTTTCTGAGTATTTTCTTTCATTGTCAAGGATTTGCAGCTAAGTAACCAGAGGTGTCATTTGTGGATGAGGCATCAGGGAATCTCTGATATAATTTCCATGTATTTAGATCAAAAGAAATCAGTCACTCAACCGCGTTCCACCATCCAACAGGAGCATGGCTGATGCTGCATCCCTCACATCCACTTCCCTGCCCTTTCCCTGGTCTTCTCGATTCCCTGACTGACCAAGGACCTTTATATCTCTGTTTTAAGTATATGTGTGGACTTTGCCTGTACAGCTCACTGTGGCAAGGAGTTTGAATGACTCAGAATCCTCTGAGAGGAGAGATTCCTCCTCATCTCCGTCTCAAACTTGTACCCCTTTATTTTAATACTTTGTCTTCTGGTCCTAGACTCTTCCATGAGAGGGAGACGCATCGTCTCAGTATTTATCCTGAAGCATCCTCTATCTTTCAATGAGGCCCTCTCTCATTCTTCAAAAGTTCAAGTGAGAAGGTTCCTAACTTGTTTAACCTTCATCCATAGGATAATCCTTTCATGCCAGAGATCATCCCAGTATTCAGACGTTTTCCATTCGAACATTCCTGTGCATGTGGCTGCACAGCTCATGGTCCAGAAGTGTGATTGGAATGGGGTAACGTGGTGGAATGAGGATTGGAATGTTGGGTAGAAAGTGTCTAAATGTAATATGTCTGACCAAACTTAATTTGGCCAAACCCCAGCATGATCTCAAAGAAACCAGATGGGATCCGGTCTGCAACATTGGGGAGCTTAGTTCCTCACACCTCTAAAGTAGGTGAGTTGTGGAAGTCAAAGAAAATCGTTCCCCTTTGTCCAGAATGATAAGAAGGGTTCTTACATTTTCACTGATGCTGGGTTTGCCTTCCTTCAGCTTCCTGTTTTCCCACAACGGGCTGATAAATGTTAGAACTGCAAAGCTCGTTAAATTCGAGGTTAGTAATATCACTTAAACTTAATAAGATATCAAATAGCATCCTGGAAGTGAAGTAAGGCTCATCCCATTAACATTTTGTTTGTTAAAGCTGAGAATGGGCATGTCTAAGATGAACTAAAATTATAAACGTCATACTTAAATATCTGTTCTAATTAAATGTTATGTCTTTTTTGGTGGTGGTGGTGGGGGGGGGGGGGGGGGTGTGCAGTGGACCAAAATGGACTGAGACAGTATGTTTGATTCAAACATTTTCTCTTCTATCCCCACAGTAAATTTAGTGGCACTCGTGATTCTGTCTCAGGGAAGGTGTGGTCTATCCTCCTGCACCACTTGCTATCTGGTGGCCATGGCAGCATCAGATCTGATGGTTCTTATCACGGAGGTTATACTGAGGCACATCAATGCTTATTATTTCACATTATCTTTCTTGGATTTGACTCCTGTGTGCAGTATAATCTATGTCTTGTCAACAGCAGCCACCTCCTGCTCTGTTTGGTTCACAGTCAGTTTCAGCTTCGATCGATTTGTTATGATTTGTTGCCAGAAACTGAAAACTAAATATTGCACAAAGGGAAATGCAATTGTAGTTCTATCAATAACCTGCACCCTGATGTGTTTAATACATATTCCTTTCTATTTTAGATATGAACCGTATGTAATACTTCACAACCTGCCATGGCTCTGTATTTCAAAGCCGAGTTATTATAGTGAGCCCAGCTGGGTGGGATTGAAATGGTTCAATACAGTTTTTTACCCATTGCTGCCATTTGTTCTAATTTGCTGCTCAATGCTCTGACAGTCAGACACATTCTAGTGGCCAGTCAAGTACGTAAAGGACTGAGGGGTCAGAGCAGGGGAGAGAATCGCAGTGACCCAGAGATGGAGAGCAGAAGGAGGTCGATAATTTTACTCTTTACCATTTCTGGCAGCTTTGTAATTTTGTGGTCCATATATGTGATCAATTTCATTTACAATATTATTCCTGGAACTGATTCCAGCGATGGCGATGATCCTTTCCACATATTGGAACAAGTTGGAGTTATGCTGGTGAATTTAAGCTGTTGCACAAATGCATTTATTTATGGGGCAACACAGTCCAAATTTCGGCAGCAGGTCAAGAAAGCAGTGAAATGTTCTTTCACATAAATCAACATCATAATTAACAAATAGAACAGAAGAGAGTGTCCTAATGCAGATCCCAGTGTTTCCAAATGATGGGCGATGGATTGAAATATTAACTCAACATTAGCAAATATCTCCAGTGGCCGGTTTGAGGGATGGAAAAGTGAGGAGCTGCTGAGGAACGCTGTGTTGGACTGGTGCAGGTAGCATTGTAGAAGGGAAAACAGTTGTGATACTGAAATAACTGCACAGAAGCCGGTCTCCTTTTATCTACATGTGCACAGTGCACTTGCTGTGGGCAGCCAGCTCCGAGTCAGTCCATGAGTGAGGAGGCTCTGAATCTTCTGTTTCTATCCGTCAGCCGCGACTCCATGACTGGCCCCAGGTTAACCGCCCCATACAAGGATTTCGTAGTCAATGAGATCCACCTGGTTCCAATTCATACAGATCCATTCACGGAAGCATTTTACTTTGACAAAGGAAATTGTCTTGTAAAATATTAGCCAATGATTGCAATGAGATAATAACACACCCAGAAATTATTTAAGAGGTGGAGATAACACTGAATAGATCTGCAGGATGAGCAAAAGATGGAAAGCAGTTAGAGGACTGAAGCTACAGATGGAACAATGAGCAGCAGGTAAAGGCACATGGTGTCTTGGGACAAGGGAAGGAAAGTAATAAGGATCAACATAGGTCAAAGAGTAAAGGGGAAAGGGCAAGAGCTGAGATTTGAAGTCGGGTTGTGTATAAGGGTTTCATCGCACCACACTTTACCCTTCCCCCATCCCACCCCTTCCCCACCAGCAGGTGGAACATCCACCATTTTTTTCTTCTCTGGTCATTATTAGCTTCTAGATACCAAGCAAGTTAAGAAATGTGTTCTGATAAAAATAAAATATTTCAGATGATGGAATCCCATGTGATATGCTTTGTTCTTCTTCTTAAGGAGACTCTTTCGGAGGTCCATCAAACATCCCTCTCTTTCTAGTTGCTGTTGTTTCTGTCCGATCACAGAGTCCCTACGGTGCAGGAAGAGGCTGTTTGGAACATTGAGTCAACCCAAACCCTGCGAAGATCAACGCACCGTCACACAGCCCTCCTACCCCATCCCTGTGTCCTCACATTTCCTATGGTGAATCCACCTGGCCCTGCACACGAGGGGCAATGGAGCATAACCAATCCATGTCTGCACCCCTGCACCGCTCCTCCCCCCGCCCACACACATTGACATATCCCAAGGACTTGCCCCGGAATACAGGAGCAGGAGGAGGCCATTCAACCCCTTCAGCTTGTTCTGACATTCAGTAGGATCATGGCTGAGCAGTGGCCTTATTCTTTATATCTGTCTTTGGCCCAAATACTTTACACTGTGATTTAACAAAAACCTATTGATCTCAGATTTAGAATTACCAGCTGATCGAGCAGTCACTGCCATTTGTGGAAGAGACTTCCAAACGTCTCCTATCCTTTGTGAATAGAAGTGCATCTTAACATCTCTCCTGTACATTCTAGCCCTAATTTTTTACTATGCCCCTTGTTCTCGAATTTGCAAACAGTGGAAATTATTTATTTTCACCTACACTATCTTTTCCTGTTAGCCCACTCCTCACATTACCTGCTACTCTGCTGGTTGCTTTGTTTTCCACAGGAAGCAGAGCTCAGAAAATGTTGGCTTCCAAGGTCTTAGGCAATGGGGCAACAGAGCAACAACTGGAAAAAGCCCCAGAATAGGTGTGTAATTGTGGGAAAGGCAACAATACAAGACAAATGAAAATGTGCACAAAGAGCAAACAAACTAAGGTCACAACATGAACATCAATGAACTCAATGCGGACTCCAGAGGACTGCAGGGTGCCTCAGCAAAGGACAGACGTTCCTTTCTCCTGAGGCTGATCTGACCTGAACTGAACACACAACCTTCTGATCTGGAGTTTGACCCCTGACCAATCCTCAACTGATCCATGATTTCAGCCTCACTGACCTCTGCCTGACCCCTGAGTTCGCCCTGACTTACCTCGGACTGACGTTTGAACGACCCTCACTGACCTCTGTCTGACCTTTCACTCATTCTTGACCGACTCACACTG
Source organism: Hemiscyllium ocellatum (assembly GCF_020745735.1). Classification (NCBI taxonomy): domain Eukaryota; kingdom Metazoa; phylum Chordata; class Chondrichthyes; order Orectolobiformes; family Hemiscylliidae; genus Hemiscyllium; species Hemiscyllium ocellatum. Next base: position 16,550,828 of record NC_083444.1, read on the forward strand.
AGGTCTGTTAGACAATAATCCCCTCCAATCCCCTCACCATCCTGACATTGAAATATATTGCTGTTCCTTCACTGTCATTGGGACAAAATCCTGGAATTCCCTACCTGATGACATTGAGGGGTTTACCTGAAGCACTCTAACACATGCAAACACATGCACAAATAGCCACACACATGCACCAACACTCGATGGGTCTCTGTGTCCATATATATTGCTGCCTGTGTGTGTGTGAGAGAGAAGGAGCGAAAGACTGTCTATCTCTGTTTATCTTAGTGTGTCTCTCTGTGTTTGTATGCCTCTATGTCTCTGTGCAATGGGCCCTCTGTTGTATTGGTGGCTGTGTGGTGACGTCACAATGTGTTCAAAATGACAAGGAGGAAGCGGCAGGAGGCAAACTATAACTGGGGCTGGGTGGGGGTGGCTGCACTGAGGCAAGGCACAGCTGCTCCCTCTGGTGGCCAGAAGGAGGAATCAGCAGCCACTGTCTGAAGGAATGAAACTTGGATTTTTAAGAGAAATGTCCCACTGGATCCTGTGTTCTCCTTTCATCATCCTGTAATAAGGCAGCAGCCACCTCCTGAAATACCAACATGAATTACTTCAGTGCTATAAGACAGGATATGACTAAACTTTTAGGCACCACTGAAGGATGAAAACCTTTAACATTATTGTCCATAGTGCCCAGGGATGTGCAGGCTGGGTGGGTTGGCCATGGGAAACGCACAGGACTTCTCATGTTCAAACAGCTAGATCCTGCTTACACTGGAAACTGAAATAATAGCTGAGTGTTTCCAAAAGCTTCTGTGGAGAGGGGGGTGAGCGAGGTTTAAAATATCAGGCCCACAAAAGCTTAAAATATAGTTCTAAAACTGGAGCTTCGAAACGGCCCCCGCCCAGTTATAGAAAAGAAATTATTAAGGTGGAGAGGTTCCAGAAGAGAGTTACCAGGATGGTGCCGAGAAAGGAAGGTTTGAGCAGTAAAATATTCTGGAATGTCTCGGATCTTTTTCCACTGGACGTTGAGAGGCGAGTTGGTAGAAGTTTATAAAATAATGAGGTATAGATAGAGTTAATGGTGGTTGTCCTTTCCCTAGGGGGTATTTCAAGAGAATGGGGCACGCTTTTAAGATGAGAGGAGAGAGATTTTAAAAAGACACCAGGAGCAAATGTTTTACACAAATGGTAATTTGCATATGACATGAACTTGCAGACCTCAGAATCAATGTGGCAGTTTGTTTAGGGATCAGGAACCTGACTTCTCTTTCTTGCGGACGGTTTGTGTGATTACACAAGTTTATTAAGAAAATAAAGTGAAAGTTTTTACAGAAATAAGCTGAAGTTTATCCACACTCAGAAAGATAAAACAATCTGTATGTATCCATCTCTATTCTCATTCGCTATTTGTTGGACTGATTCGAACTGCGAACAGGGACTTCAGTTTAGAAATAATAGAATGAAGAGCAGACAGGAACAAACTGTACCAAACAAAAATGCCGCATTTACAGTGGCACAGGGAGGCCAGCAGAGGGTGGTATTGTATCACTTTAAACACAAGAGGGACCGACACAGACTGAGTCAGAGAAATTGACTCATCTTTTTTTAACTGCAAATGTGTTGCTGGTCAAAGCACAGCAGGTTAGGCAGCATCTCAGGCTTTGACCAGCAACACATTTGCAGCTGTGATCTCCAGCATCTGCAGACCTCATTTTTTACTCATCTTTTTTTAATTCATTCATTCAACCATCCCTCCAGAAAAATAAGTGTCCCATTTTGGACTGAGATAGACACACATATACTCATAGACACAGAGACCCACATCAACACGACCAAGAAGAGCATTGTATCACGGAAACACAAGCAGGAGGGAAAGAGAGACAGATAAAGGGAGTTATTGCCCATTTCAATGCAGACAGCCCCCAAAACAGCAGACAGCCCATTGCACAGAGACAGAGAGAGACACACACAAACATAGAGACACACTGATACACACTTATATCTTCACACACACACACACAGATGGTCAGACAGATACAGAGAAACACACTTAGACACAGGGGCAAACACAGATCCACATGAGTTCAGAGACTCAGACAAACAAACATACACACTCACAGACACACAATCGCACAGGCAGACACACACACAGGCACAGACAGACACACACAGACAGATACACACGATAGACACACACACACACAGACACAGACACACACAGACAGACACACACAGAGGCACAGATAGACACACAGGCAGACACACACAGAGGTAGACAGACACACACACAGACAGATACACACAGAGGCACAGAGAGACACATAGACATACACACACAGACACACACAGACAGATACACACAGAAGCACAGACAGAGAGACACAGATGGACACACACATGCAGAGACACAGACACACACAGGCAGTCACTCACAGAGATACATACACAGAAACGCACACATGAAGAGACACACGTGACGCACAGAAACAAACTCATCTTGTTCCTTTCATACTCAATCTAACTATCTTTCACTTTCGTACAATCTTTTCATACCTGTTCGTGCACAATCTCGCTTTCTCTTGCTAATTCTCTTTCTCACACTCACTTTTGATGTCTCTGTCTCTCACACTCGCTATCTCTGTCTCATACACAATCTCACTGTCTCTCTCATGTGGAATCTCACTATCTCTTTTTGCACAATCCCACTACCTTTTTTTCACAATATATTATCTCTTGCACAATACTATTATCGCTCACGCAATCCCAGTACATCTCTCGCACAATCTCACGAAATCTCTTACACAATCCTCCTAAATTGTTCTCTCTGATGTACATTCCAGATTTCCTTCTTGTGTTTAATGCGACCAGGGGATGTGGTGTAATGAGTGGGTTAAGCTCAATGATCAGTGTTGACCATATTCAATGAACCAGGTGCCGAATGGCCTGCCAGTGCTTTTATTTTCTATGTTTCTATGTGATGTCTCCAGGGTCACTGACAAGACCCACATTGGGTGGGAGAGAATCGGTGGGGACGACCAAAGAGGCTGTGACCTGATATGGCCAGCTTCACTGAGTGGGCAAGTCATTGGCAGATGGAATATAATTGGTGAAATGTCCATGTGCAGCACAGATTTCCAAACTCACTCAGTTATGGATTAAAATCCCCGTTCCCTGCCCGGTCCACACTTCCTGACCCAGGGAGGTTTTGTCCCTGAGAGAGGGCAGGTTTCTGTCTGGGTATCATTACATTGCAACAGAGTTTGCAACATCCCATCATATCATCTACTTCATTGTCTGTATCGTGCGAAGTATATTTCAAACACTGCTAGACTGATATGAATGTGGTGACGTGAACATAATAACATAAGAACTGGGAGCAGGAGTGGGTCATCTGCCCCATCGAGCCTGATCCACCATTCACTAAGGTCATGGCTGATCTTTTCAGGGCCTCAGCTCCACTTACCCATCCTCTCACTGTATCCCTTAATTCCTTTACTGTTCACAAATCTGTCTTTGCCTTGAAAACATTCAATGAGGACTCCACAACTATTTCCCCGGGCAGGAATTTCACAGATTCCCAACTCTCTGGGTGAAGAAGTTCCTCCTCACTTCAGTCTGAGAACCTTATTTTGAGGCCATTCTCCATTGTTCTAGTTTCACCCACGATGGAAACTACCTCCCTGCTTCTATCTGATCTATTCCCATCATCATTTTATATGTTTCTTTAAGATCCCCCTTCATTCTTCTAAATTGCATTGAGTATAGTCCAGTCTATAAGTCTCTCCTCATACACCAACTCTCTCAAATCCAAAATCATCTGTGAACCTCCCCTGCACCCCCTCCTGTGCCAGGACATCCTTTCTCAAGTAAGGAGACCAAAACTGCACATTGTACTTCAGGTGTGGCCTCCCCACCACCCTGTACAGCTGCAGCATAACCTCCCTGTTTTTAAACTCCAACCCTCCTGCAATGAAGGAAAATATTCCATTCGCCTTCCTCATGACCTGCTGCATGTGCAATCCAACTTTACACAAGGATTCATGCACAAGGATACCCAGGTCCCTATGCACAGCAGCATTCTGCAATTATTCACCATTTAAATAATCATCCATTTTCCTGATCGTCCTACCAAAATGGATCGCCTCACACTTCCCCACATTGTACTCCATCTGCCAGACACTTGCTTACTCACTGAACTTATCTATATCCCTCTGCAGACGTTCAGTGTCCTCTGTACACTTTGTCCCACTCATCTTAGTGTCACCTGCGAAACTTTAACACACTACACTTGGTCCCCAACTCTAAACCATCGATGTAAATTGGAAACAATTCCAGTCCCAGCACTGATCCCTGAGGCACATCACTAGTCACTGTTCACCAAACAGAAAAACACCCACTTATCCCCACTCCTTGCTTCCTGAGAGTTAATCAATCTTCTATCCATGCTAGTACATGAACTGGATCACTGTGCTCCTTTACCTATGGAGCAGTTTTTTGTGTGGCACCTTGTCAAATGCCTTCTGGAAATCCAGAAACACCACATCTATCAGTTCCCCTTTACACCATGAGACGACAGGACATAGGAGCAGCAATTAGATGCATCAGTCTACTCTGCCATTCAGGCTGATGGGTTTTACATTCCTATTCACTCACTTCCCCGCTGTAATGTTTTATCCCTTTCGCAATCAAGAGCTTATCTATCTCAGTTTTAAATATCCTCAATGACCTGGCCTCCACAGCCTTGAATTCTATAGATTCTCCACTCTCTGCCTGAAGACATTTCTCTGTATCTCCGTTCTAAAAGGTCTTTCCTTAACCTGAGTCTCTGCCCTCGGGTCCTCATCTCTCCTGCCAATGGAAACATCTTCCCAACGCCCACTCTGTCCAGGCTGTTCAGTATTCTGAAAGTTTCCAACAGATCCCCACTCATCATTCTAAACTCCATCAATTTTAGTCCCAGAGTCCTCAAGTGTTCCTCATTTGTTAAGCCTGTCATTCCTGGGATCATTCTGATGAACCTCCTCTGGACCCCCTCAGAGCCAGTACATCCTTCCTGAGATACAGGGCCCTACATTGCTCACAATACGCAAAATATGATCTGACCAGAGCTTTACACAGCCTCAGAAGTACATCCCCGTTTTAATATTCTCGTCCTCTCAAGGTGAATGACATTGTATTTACCTTCCTAACTACAGACTCAACCTGTAAGTTCACAATAACAGAAACCTGGAGGAGGACTCCTGAGTCCCTTCAAACTTGCAAATTCTGAATTTTTTCCCCATTTAGAAAATAGTCTATGTCTCTATTCTTCCTACCAAAGTGCATGACCTCACACTTTCCCACGCTGTACTCCATCTGCCACATCTTTGCCCACTCTCCTAACCTGTCCAAATCCTTCTGCAGCCTCCACGCCTCCTTAATGCTACCTATCTTTGTATTGTCTGCAAACTTCACCAGAATGCCCTCAGTTCCTCCATCCAGATCATTAATGTTTAAAGTGAAATATTGTGGTCCCAACATTGACCCTTGTGGAACATCACTAGTCACCAGCTTCCATCCTGAGAAAGCCCCTTTTATCCCCACTCTCTGCCTTCTGCCAGACAGCCAAGCTTCTATCCATGCTAGTACCTTGCCTCTGACACCATGGGCTCTTATCTTACTCAGTAGCCTCCTGTGCGGCACCTTACCAAAGGCCTTCTTGAAGACCAGGTAGATAATATCCATTGACTCTCCTTGGTCTAACCTGCTTGCTACCTCCTCAACGTATTCAAACAGATTTGTCAAACGTGACTTTCCCCTGATGAAACCATGCTGACTTTGCCCTATTTTGTCATGCACTTCCAAGTATTCAGAAAGCTCATCCTTCACAATGGACCCTAAAATCTAACCATCAACTGAGGTCAGGCTAATCGGCCTATAATATCTTCTCATTTACCTTGCTCACTTCTTAACTGGGGTGTGGGGGAGGTGTTACATTAGTGAATTTTCCAGTTCTCTGCGACCCTCCCTAACTCAGGTGATACCTGATAGATCACTGCACTATCTCTTCAGCTAGCTCCTTCAAGGTGGAGCCCGTCTGGTCCAGGGGATTTATCTACCTTCAATCTTTTCAGTTTTTCTAGCACCTTCTCCTTGGTGATTTCCACTTTACTCATCTCTGCTCCCCCCCACCTCCCCACCCCTGACGATCTTGTATTTTTGGGATATCACTTGTGTTTTTCATCAGAAAGACTGGCACAAAGTACTTATTCAGTTCCTCAGCTATTTCTTTGTTCCTCATTACTATTTCTCCTGCATCAATTTCCAGCAGCTCAATGTCCATTTTTGCCTCTTCTTCACCATTTTTTTTTATCTAAAGAAGCTCTTACAGTGTTCCGTTATGTTACTGGTTATCTTACTTTCATTTTTAATCTTCTCCCTCCCTATTTATTTTTTGTTGTTGCCCTCTGTTGGTCTTTGTAAACTCCCCAATCTTCTGGTTTCCCACTACCATTCCCCACATAACGTGCTGTCTCTTTTGCTCTTATACTATCCCTGATTTCCCTTGTCAGCCATAGTTGCCTCATCCTCCCTGTACCATGCTCCTTTTCCCTCGGGATTAGTATTTGTTGTTTCTCCTGAATTACTCCCTGAATCCCCTGTCTTTGCTGTTCCACTGTCTTTCCTGCTTGACTCCTCTCCTGGTCAATTCTCTCTGGCTCCTCCCTCAGGCCTCTTTAGTTGCCTTTATTCAATTGTAATACTGTTACCTCTGATTCTATCTTCTCCCTCCCAAATTGCAGAGTAAAATCTATCAGATTATGGTCACTGTCTCCTCAGGGTTCCTTCACCTGAAGTTCCCTCATCAAGTCTGCCTCATTATGCAACACTTAGTCCAGTATTGCCTGTTCCCTTTTGGGTTCCACCTCAAGCTGCTCCGAAAAAAAATTCCTTTTCTTGCAATCCCCTAACAACCTGATTTTCCCAGTCCACCTGCTTATTGAAATCCCCCATGATCACTGTAACCTTGCCTTTATTACACTCCTTCTCTATCTCCTGGTGCATCTAGTGCCCCAGCTTCTGACGACAGTTTGGAGGCCTGTAGATAATTCCCATTACAGTTTTCATACCTTTGCGGTTCCACAATTCTATCCACACAGATTCTACACCATCTGACTCTATTTCGTTTGTTGCTATTGGTTTCATTTTAATTTTTGATTAACAAGGCAACCAATCCCCTCAGCCCACCTGCCTGTCTTTTCAGTAAGGTGTACATCTTGGATATTTAGCTCCCAATCCTGATCCCCTTGAAGCCACGTCTCCGTAACACCCACCATGTCATCGCTTCCAATTTCAGTCTGCACCACAAACTCACTTACCTTATTCCTTATACTACGTGTTTTCAGATATAACACCTTCAGTCCTGTATGAACCATCCCTCTTCCCATTATCATTGGTTTATCCAGTGTGTTTGCAGTTTGATTCCTAACCCTTTCCAAACACTCTGTCCTATTTTATGTGGCTGGAGACTTTAATAACCTCTCCTGAGTTCTCCTTGTTTATTTCTTTTTTTTCATATTTTTCAATGCAGTACAATCTACCCCGAACAGATGTTAACCTGGAGCTTTCCTTCCCAGTGGCTGTTATACTTCTTGGAGTTTTTCCCTTCCTTTCCCTCCCACTTCCTGCTTTAAAATCTTGTTGACCCAGCCGATTGACCCTTTTTGCTGGAACCCTGGTCCCAGCTGGGGTCAGGTGGAGACAATCCCATCGGTACTGATCCCTCCTGTTCCAATACTGACGCCAGTGCCCGATGGAAAGGAACCCCTCTTTCTCCCACTGCTCATTTAGTTACGTGTTTCCTTCCCTTATTCCCGGGTCCCTGTGCCAATCTGCACAAGGCTCGGGCAGTAATCTGGAGACGGTAACCCTTGAGGACCTGTTCTTTAATTTGGTTCTGATAATCCCTGAACAGCTCCTCTTTCCTGGTCTTGCTGATGTAGTTTGTCCCTACATGGTCCACAACAACTGGATGCTTCCCCTCCCTTTCCAGTCTCCTTTGAAGCCGTTCATAGATGTTCCACACCCAGGCACCGGCCAGGCAACGCACCACACGTGACTCTCACTCTTGCTGACAAAGGATACTATCGATCCCCCTAATTAGAAAATGCCCCACAACTTCCACTTGTCTTTTCACTCCCTCACTCTTGAATGGCCTCCTGTACCACAGTGCGGTGGTCAGCTGGCCTCATCCTCCCTGCAGCCCTGTTCCTCATCCATACAAGGAGCAAGGACCTCCGACATGCTCAAGAGCTGAGGCTCCTCTCCGTGGACCCCTCTACCTGCCCTCTCTTGCAATCACATCCTGCGCTTGCTGGACACCGACCCATCTTCGTGATGTTTAATCTACCAGGTGTGACCGCCTCCTGAAACCGAGTGTCCAGGTAACTCTCCCCCATCTCGGATGTGCCACAGGGTTTGAAGCTCACATTCCAGCTCAGCAATTCCGAGCAGGTGTTCTTCCAGTAACCGACACTTGCTGCAGATGTGGTCACCCATTGTCTCCCCGAGCTTTTCATGCCCTCAAAGAATTCTACTAAATGAGTTAATCATGACCTTCCTTTCACAAACCCATACTGCAGCTGCCCAATGGGACAATTTTTATCCAGATGTCTCGCTATTTCTTCCTTGATGTCAGATTAAAACATTTTCCTTGGATATTTAGCTCCCAGCCCTGATCCCCCTTGCAGCCATGTCGCTGTGATCCCCACCGCGTCATACCTGCCAATTTTGATCTGTACCACAAGCTCATTTACCTTCTTCCTTATACTGCACGCATTCAGATATAACACCTTCAGTCCTGTATTAACCATCCCTCTTCTCATTGTCATTCATTTATCCAACGTCTCCCGCTGTTTTAATGTTCTCAAAGAATTCGAGTAAATGAGTTAAACAAGACCTACCTTTATACTGCGGCTGTCCAATGGGACAATTTCTATCCAGATTTCTTGTTGTTTCTTCCTTGTTGCTAGATTAAAGCATTTTCCTCACTACAGAAGATAAGTTAGGATGCTTTCTGATGTGAACCTATAAAAAGTGTTGGGAGTTGATGTAGACGTGCTGAGTTTCCTTAACCTCCTGAGGAAGTAGAGTTGTTGTCGTGCCTTCTTGCGCGTTGTGGTACCATTGGTAGACCAGGCCAGATGGTTGGCGATCATCACTCCCAGGAACATGACGCTATTGACCATTTTCCCTCAGCCCCACGAATCCAGACAGGGGCTTATCCTCCACTCTGCTTCCTGAACTCAATGACCAGCTCCTTCGTTTTGCTGAGATTGATGGAGAGATTGGTGTCTGTACACCATGCTGGTCAGCACTCAATCTCTTTCCATCTTGGGTGTTGTCATTGTTTCAGATCCGGCCTACATCAGTGGTGTTGTCAGTAAACTTGTAAATGGCATTGGGTTGGAAGTTGGTCGCACAGTGAGTGTATAAAGGAGGATGATAGGGGAATGTGTGTGCACAGTCTTGTGGGGCACTGGGATTGAGAATTACGGTGGTAGAGGAGGTGTTGTTGCTTATTCTTCCTGATTGTGGTCTATGGGTCTGGAAGTTGGGGATCCAGTTACAGGGATGGGTGGGTGTTGGGGGGCTGTGTGGGAGGGACTCGGTTTCTGAGTTGGGTCCAAGACCTCAGTCTCAGAGATTAGAGATGGGTTTGTTTGGAATTATGGTGTTGAAGGGGAAACCTGCAGTTGGAATTTGACGTAGATATCCTTGTTATCCCAATGTTTCAGGGCTGAGTGTCGGATCACGAACTGCAAATGTAGAGTGTTGCGACAGTGTAAACATCAGGAACTTCAATCAGTTTTCACAGATGAAAAGAAGCAGCAATAACTCTGTCAGGAATAATCTGTGAAGGGATGAGGACAAGCTGTTATACAGGAATTGAAAGCAATTCTCCATACCTGGGAAAAGCAGGAGTTGAAGCTACATGAACAAACCTGTTTCACACCCCCTTGATAACTGGTTGCCACGTGCCACAAGGAGTAATGGTTCCCAGCAGAAGAATTTAAGGAGTTGCTCACAGGAAAGCTGTGTCTTCAAAGATGAGTCAATGCCAAATGGAACAGGGAACAAGGAAGCTCCTGTTCGGGGACAAGCTGCCGATTTACTGTTTCCGGAGGAACAGTCAGTACTGTGGATGAAAGTATCGAAAGGATCATCAATAATGTCACATCACAGACTTGAAGGACAGGTAATTGTGTAACAATTCAACTCCAGGATGCCCAGGGCAGAACTCTGGAAAAATGCACAAGGATCAGTCCTGCACATCCAGAGACAGACACTGTTGGTTAGAATCAGAGCTAAACTCCACCGTAATAGGGAAGTTGGGTTTTGAGGTTTAGTGTGCTAACTTCAGTGGTCTTACTTTGGTTGCTACACACGATAAGATTTATATAGCTGTTTCAGGATTTGATTGTTTGTGAGATTTCTTAATATATAGCCTAATTGAAGGTGGCTTGTGATAATTTACACATGAAAGTATACAGGACTATAAAGAGAAGAGCACAAAGTGAATTATTCATTCTCAGAGCCAGCACAGATACAACATCTGAATTGCCTGTGTGTGTGCTGTACCAATTCAGTAATTCTGTAAGAAACACCCACAGTGAGGACAGACAGCGTGAACCCAGGCTGTGTTGCTGTGAAGTTTTCATATTCACAGCTTACTCCCACACTATCCCTGAACTGAACGCTGGTGTTGCATTGTGTAAAGACACTCAGCGCTCTTCAGCAAGGATCAAGCGTACATAAAGCCTGGGATCTCATATATATATAAACATCATCGAATTACTTTGATCAACTTTGTGAAGGGATACATTATTCCATTCTTCATCTCTTCTCTGAATTTCCTCTGGGTAACTGGATGATTTAAAGGTTTTTTGTGCAGCAACACAGGAGCTGCAGCATGAAGCCAATCTCTCTTACAAATATTGGCAGAGGAATTGGATATTGCAAGTAATCAAATTGTTTCAGTATGGAATAAGCAATGAATGCGCCCCCCCCCCCAATAACATGGTGAAATTGCCAGATATAAAAAAATGACAAAATCGTGGATTTCCTCTGACTCCCCAGCTCTGTGTCACTGGCACTGTGCCCAGTCATCTGAACCCAGAGTCTCCTGCAAGCTCTGTTGGCTTCTACAATGCTTCTGATTGTCAATGTGTTTAACAGTAGACTCAAAATTAATGGAATGAAAGGCGCTATTATGTAATGCATTAATTCAACAACAATCCAGACAATTGACACACTTACATTAGGACGTACTGTACAAAACCATGGACTGTTAGAAAGCCAACATAGATCGTAATAGATGAAATATCAGATAATGTTCTTCAAATAGCTCAGTAAAGTCACTGTTCCTAAAACCACACCCGCTATTTTCTTGGTGCAATGTTTACTTCTCAGCTTTTGGCAACATATGGCCACAAACCGATCAAAGGTGAACATAACCATAACCGTGAAGCAGACAGAGCAGTCAGTGGCAGCATAAAGCAGAATGGCATGGATGTTGCATAACGCGACTGAAAACAGAAAAAGAAACTTCTCCCGATATGTAATAGGAATTTGTCTTAGTAACAGCTCGAAGATAATGACCAGTAGACCTGCCGTTCCCATAGTCAAGAGTGACATATTTGGAAAGGCCACACTTTCCCCGAAACAAGATCATAATTTCATTCACATTGACTAGAAAGAAGAGAATAAATAAGATCATTTATTGACTAGATAAATGCAGAAATAATTGCTCACTCTATTACCAGTACAACAATGAAATTAATTCTTCAATTGGAAACCAGTGTTTTTGCAACAAACTGCAGGGTAGCAGCAACTTTGCAGTTTAATATTCCATCCAGACAGTTTTTCAAAATGTTTACTTGTGAGAAATCAGAAATACTATCTAGTCAGTGTGTCTGATAACTATGTGGCCACAAAGCTGTAAGAGAGGAATAAAGAGAGGAAGAAAAAAGAAGTACAGAAAGAAAGAGAGAACGAAGTACAGAAAGAAAGAGAGAACGAAGTACAGAAAGAAAGGGAGAAAGAAGTACAGAGAGAAAGGGAGAAAGAAGTACAGAGAGAAAGGGAGAAAGAAAGGGAGGGAGAAAGGGAGGGAGAAAAAAGAGAGAAAGAAATACAGAAAGAGAGAAAGAAATACAGAGAGAAAGAGAGAGAGAAATACAGAAAGAAGGGGAGAAAGAAGGGGAGAAAGAAGGGGAGAAAGAAGGGGAGAAAGAAAGAATAAATTAAGGAAAGAAAGAAGGAAGAAAGGCAAAAAAGAAAGAATGAATGTGGGTTAGATAAAAGAACAGATAGATAGACAGATATTTTAGTAGAATCTCGATTTTTTTTTTGTTTTCCTAATGAATGATGGTATTACAGTCCTATAGAACTAAGACATTTTTTTCTGGAATTGTAGACATTGCTGCAACATAAGGAGAACTATTTAAAGAAAGGCACAAATTTTAAGATGCTGCATTTAATTAAATTCCACTCCTTGAATAAACACCCCTAGGGTGTAACTTACCTGGGACACCAACACAGCTAAGTCCGGGTAGTAAATCTTCTGTATATGATTAATTGCCCACAGAATCTTCAACTTGATCAAAAAACCAAGAGACACGATTTCCCGTTTGAAAGTAATGGATGTTTTGAAGATTGTTGTTAAGGTTTGGTCTGTTTTCTGTTGAGAAATTGAGGAAATATCCCTTCTTTATATAAGGGAGAATTTGTCAGATCAGAAAATGAGCTCCCATGTTGATGGAGCCTAATTACAGCCAGCAAATGGAGTGATGAAATCAACAACAGGGGAATTTGTACATGAACAGTGAAGACCCTGACCAGTTAAAGCTGTCCCTACTCTCCAGCCCCAAAATCTGCACATTAATAGAATGGCCCTTATCCCGCAATTCTAAGTAACTTCAGAAACAGATCATATCGACTCAGATAGAGTTGGTATAGTTCAAAGAAGACACACCTCATTGAATTCCCCACAAGCAATGTCCTGGAGGTTTTCCTTGACCTGAAACTGAACTGAACTCGCGTTGGCTTTTGTGGTTTGACGTGGGATGTGGGAATCCCTGGGTGGTGCAGCATTTGTCGCCCATTCCTAGTTCCCTGGAGAAGATGGGAGTGAGCTGCCTTCTAGACCCGATCCAGTCCATGTGCTGGAGGTAGATGCACCCTGCCAAGAAGCAGCTCAGAGACTGGGAAAACTGCAGGAAGTAACTCAACGCCTGACTCCCCAAAACCAGTCTACCATCAACAAGCCACAATTCAGGAGTGTGATGACATCCTCCCCACTAGCCTGGACGAGTACAGATCTAAAAACATTATCATAGCATCATTCAGCACAGAAACAGATCCTTCAGTCCAACCAGTCCATGCTGACCAGACATTCTAATCTGATCTGGTCGCATTGCCCTCTGGGTAATTTGGGAGTGCCAATGAATGCTGGCCTGGCCAGAGACACCCACATTCCCATCAGTAATCAAAAAAATTCACACAATTGCACATTTCTGATAATGTGCTTGGGATTTGATGGAAAGTGGGTGTGCCTAGTGTTCTTTAAAGTGGGCCATGAGACTGAACATTTTAGGAATCATTGACCTAGATACTATGTTGTTGCCTCACTTGCAGTTTTGAAAATGGATTCTCACTTTTCGATAAAAATGTGTGATAAATAAAGATAACCAATGGCAAACAGTGCTGGAATCAATTGTAGGGAAGGGTAAATTCCACAAGGGTAAATAACCTCTCCATCTCCAACCTGGCAAGACCTCGAAGAATCTTGGATGCATCCAAAATGTTGCCTCTGATTTCTCTAAAATCCAATGACCACAGGCCCAAACCCATCAACCTCTCCTCGTTGGACAATTGCTCCATTCCTAGTATCAGCCGAGTGAACCTTCTCCGGACAGCCCCCAATGCCAGGATATCTTTCCTGAAATAATCGGCTCAAACCTTTACACAATATTCCAGGGGCATCCTGACCAGTGTTTTGTAAAGTTTTAACAAGACCTCCTTCTTTCTATATTCCATCATTGAAAAAAGCCAATGTGCCCATTGTCCTTCCCTATTACCCACTGAACTTGACTGCTCCCACTTCTGTAAAACATGCCAGCTGATTCCCAAATCCTCCTGTGCTGGAGCTTTCTGCAGGCTCTCTCTGTTTCAATAACATTCAGCCTCTCTATTCCTTCTGTCAAAGAGTCTCATGTGACCCTGAACAAAGTCTTTAGCTTTGCCTCAAACATCGACAATGACAGGAGTAGGCCACTCGGCCCATCGAACCTGCTCTGCCTTTCAATATGATCCTCCTTGATCCTCTCTCTGCCCGTACATCTAAATGCCATTAAATCACAACATTTATCCATATATTCCTCAAATATACTCAGTCACCCTGCCACTACCGTCTCCTGTGAGAGAGAATTCCACAGGTTGACCACTCTCTGAGTGAAGAAATGTTTCCTCAGCTCAGTCCACACTGCTCTACCCCATCTCCTGAGACGGTGACCTCTTGTTCTAGACTCCCCAACCGGGGGGATCATTTTCCCTCCACATCGTCTGTCCAGCCCTGTTTGAATTCTATACATTTTAATCTGATTCCCTCTCACCCTTCTAAACCCAAGAGACCCAGTTGAACTAGTCTCTCCTCACAGAACAATCCTGCCCTCCCCAGTATCAGAAATTGATGCACTCCCTCTATCTCAAGGATAACATCTCTCCGCGGGGGAGAGGGGGGGAAGGGGGCAGGACGTGAGCTGAGCAAAACCACCCACGTGGGGTCTTACCAAAGTCCTGTATAGCTGCAGTAAGACATCGCTCTGTCTTATGCTCACTGTCACTTGAATTGGTTCGAACATCACCAGGACTATAGATCATGGGATGGGGAAAGAGATAAATGTAGAGGGGTTAGAGGGAAGGAGGGAAAGGTGTTTAGAAGAGTCAATAACACGGGGGAAGGTCGATTACTGTTTCCGCAGATCTGGGGATGGGATGGTCCAGAGGTATTATTGATGGAGTATTAATCCTGAATCCTGGGAGTAGGGACCGTAACGAGGTGAGTCAGGTAGACCTCATAGAATATGAGTTCCCTGGTTGCGGCTGTTTACCTGGGCCAATCAGGGACTCCTGGTTGACAGATATAAACAGGACATATTGTCACTGTCTTGTTAAATGTGGAACTGGGATTCGAGGTTTGTCCTCATCTCCCTGTAAAATGGTCAAACGGTAGGGTTTGGGGCCTAGCTTTGCTGCTGCTCCTCCCTTGTAAAATTGCTGTCTCTTGTACAGCTGTAAATGTTTATTGTAAACTGTTTTGTAACTTGTTTAATAAAATAAAAAAAAAATAAATGGGAGTTTCTTGGTGACAGGAAAAAAAAACAAAATAAACAGGACATATTGTCACTGTCTTGTTAAATGTGGAACTGGGATTTGAGGTTTGTCCTCATCTCCCTGTAAAATGGTCAAACAGTAGGGTTTGGGGCCTAGCTTTGCTGCTCCTCTCCCTTGTAAAATTGCTGTCTCTTGTACAGCTGTAAATGTTTATTGTAAACTGTTTTGTAATTTGTTTAATAAAATAAAAAAATAAACAGGAGATTCAGTGCCCCCCTCAGTTTAAGGGACTGACTCTGTGCTGGCTGGTGTTATAGTCAGTATGTTACTGTTAGGTTTCTGCTTCCCTTCCTTTTTTTTGGGAGGGGGAAACCTGATTCCTGAACTGGCTGAATTATTTAGCCAATTTGTTAACTGACATTCCTCTTAGTGAGGAATGATTGTTAAACTCCTGATGCACAGAATGTGTTTCAGGTGTAGCTCAGTTCTCATTAGGGGATTGTTGTTTCACTGGTTGGTTACAACCTGTGCATTACTCTTTTCTCTTAGAAAAGGACAATGTTACTTTTATGGTAGGGCTTAGCCCTTGGACTGTAGTTTTCTTTGCTTTTTGTATGTATTTTCACTTTTTAATTGGTGATTGGACTGAGCCCTGTGGAAGACATACATTCTACCAGAGGAGCTGCTCCTGTGGGGAGGCCTAGCCCTGGGACTGGGCCTCTGAAGATTGAACACCTGTGTGTGTGCTGGGAGGTGAGCAATTGCTGTATCCTGGAGTTTGGGAGAACACCTTTCCCTCAGGAGTGGACCAAACTGTTGTGAGTTAACTGAACCTGTACAATGTACTGTTCCCGTGAGTGGGCCTGGGTCTCCAAGGCTGGGCCAGGACTCTATGGAGACTGAACACCTGTGTGCTGTGGGATGTTCATCTGCTGCCTTCAGGAGTGGACTCTGCCCTTGGTTGTGGATTCTGTTTTTAGTAATGGACTCTGCAGGTTGGAGTGGACTCTATTTCTGACCACACACGTCGTATACTGGAGTGGACTCTTTCTGGCAATGGATTTTATATCTTGAAGACTCTGTATGGATTTGAACTGTGCACCAGAAAGGACTCTGTTTTTTTTTTAAATTGTGGTGTTTCCTGTAACTATCACCTGCACTGTCTAGTGTCCCTGGGTCTGGCAGGCCTTGTCATGAGTTGCGAGACTCATGCGTCACCCTGAAAGCTGTCACCCCGAGAGCTGGAAGGTGGGTAGGCCATCCTGTGAACCTGAAGGTTGGTAGGCTGTCCTGAAATCCAGAGGGTGAGTAGGCCACCCTGATGCCAGTCACCCCGAGAGCCAGATGGTGAGTAGGCCGTTCTGAGCGCTGTCGTCCCAATAAGGGGTAATCGGGACGGGCTGCCCTAGAGGTGGTCGAAAGATGTCAGAGCAGCCGAAAGCCAGAAGGCGCGTAGGGGCGGCTGAGATCCGGAAGGCTTGTGGGCTACCCTACACGCTGTCGTCCCAGGGAAGGGGACGGGCTGCCCTAGAGGTGGTCGAAAGGTGTGCCAGGATAGCCCACTGGTCAGAGGTGCAACAGGGTGGGTGAGAGCCCAATGGTACGTAGGGGCAGACCGAGAGCCAGAAGGCGGGTAGCTGTCTTCAGCGCTGTCACCCCGGGCAGGTACCAGCGCGGGCTGCCCCAGAGGTGGTCGAAGGGTGGGGGCTTGCTGGGTCTGTATTGTCTACACTTTTCTATGTAACCATATTGTTTAAATGTTCAAATGTCATTGTTGATGTCTCTTTATATTCTTGTGAAACTGGGATTTGAGGTTTATCCTCCTCTCCCTGTAAACTGTTTGAACGGTAGGGTTTGGGGCCTGGCTTTGCTCCTCTCCCTTGTAAAATTGCTGTATCTTGTATGCAGCTGTAAATGTAACTGTTTGTTGTAAACTTTGTTTTTTGCAATTTGGTTAATAAAATAAAAAAAACAGAAACAAGAGCCTGGGTGTCCTTGGAGAAGGAGCACGCGGTGTCCACCAACATCCTGGAGTTCAGGGTACTGCTTGTCACTAGACCACTCGGGTGTTTTCCCTTGACTTGAGCGCTGGATCAGTGAGAGGGTGTGCACCTGTGCAAGGACTCTCCTCTTCGAAGGTGTCAGAGGGGAAGGGGACTATCCCTGGACTAGCTGCCCCACATTTCGAGAGAGGAAGAAGACAGAAGAAAGTGGTGAGAGCTTGGAGTCCCGGGCCTACTTTTGGAGCAACAGGTGTGCCTCCACTGCCGAGACCAAGGGCCTGCCTGGGACTTGCCAGAGGTCTGCCTCCACCACCGCAGCCTGGGACTCGCCTGAAGCCACTCCCCACAACCTCCACCACTGCTGCCCGGGATTTGGCTTGGGGACTCTGACCCACCACTGCAACCAAGGGCCTACCAAGGACTTGCCTGAGACCTGCCTACAACGCCAAGGCCTGGGACTCGCCTTGGGTGACTGGCCTCGGTCACCTCCCCAAGAACTCCGTCGCTACTACTGCCAGAGCCCACCTCCACTGCTGCTGCCAGGGGCCGATGGAGTATGGAGTATGGCGAGCCCGAAGGTCGCAGGGCCCAGCTGGACCTACGCCGGGGTAGCCGCTGCCTTAGGCTCAGCTGTCCCAACCCCGGCCACAACCGCAACCCGCTTCAGGCACCTGACCAAACACCTGGGGGTAAAGGATGATCCCCATCCTAACATGACCATCGAGGCCTGCAGTAAGGCCATGGCTGGTGTGGTCGGCCCACTGGCCATCGTCGCTGCGGCCCGCATGTACGGGAAGGCCGTATTCTTCCTTAAGACCGAGCAGGCAGTCCACCTGGCCGTGGAGAGGGGACTAACTGTGGGCGGGACACATTTGCCAGTCGACCCTTTGGAGGTCGTGGCCCAGAGGGTCGTGATCTCTAATGTACCGCCCTTCATTTCCAGCGAGCTCCTTCCCCACCTCAACACCTTGGGGGAGATCCAGGCGGGGGTCCAACCGCTCCTGCTTGATCTTAAGGACCCCACCCTCTGGCACATATACTCCTTCCGACGCCAGGTATTCATTTGCCTGGCCCGGGAGGTCGTCACGGAGGGCTCTTTTACCATCCTCCACGAGGGCGCGGCCTATCGCGCCTTGCAGATGGTGTACAGTGCCACCTGTGCTGCGAGGTGGGGCATATTAGAAAAACCTTCCAGAAGGCTGCCCAGCCCACATCAATGGCTGGGGGTGGCACCACTGCACCCACTCCCCCTCCCCCAAAGTCAACACCACAAGTCCCGGCACCGGGGGCTAAGCCAGAGGCCGCCAATGCCTCCTCCTCTGGCAGGGAGGGGGATGAGCGTCTGCCCGGACGGAAGGCGCCCAGGAAGACGCAACGTGTCAAGCCCACCCACGGGGAGACCACCCTATCCCTATCCCTTCCCCCCCCCCCCCCCCCCCCAGCCCATGACCCGCCCCGGCACAACAATGCCCCTGCGGCCATGCCAGCCTCGCCCCAGCTCGGGAACCCTGACCCCCGAACCCCCAAACCCAAATCTGATCCTGGTCCCACTGACCCCGACCCCGACCCCGACCCCGACCCCGACCCCGTTACAAAAACCCCTGGGGCTTCAACCCCACACCCTGAGACCAACCCCGCCCCACCCAGCCACCCCCTGGCACTAACCTGGGGGGAACCACCACTGCTCTACCTCCTGCAGCGACCGTGTCTCTGGGTCCCAGACAGGGAACTGGGCCCCTGCCCTGCCTGCCATCACCTGATAAACCAAGGGTGGGGCAGGAAGTGACACAGCTGAGCCTGGCCACGCCCCGTGCCTTCCCCCAGCCAATCGTATTCTGGGAATGGCTGGGGGGAGGGACCTCGGGCCCCATGACCATTAAGGCGGGCAGGGAGGGGAAGACCCATAAATTCCCCCCTATCTCTCTGGGGAAGAGGTGCCGGCCCTTGGAGGAGGGAGATATCCCATCAGTGCATCGGTGATGCATAGCCTGATCTGCCCAAACCCCCAGGGGCGACAGCTGGACCTTCCACCGCCATAACTCCTCTGGCCCCTGGGGAGAACTTTAATAACTGCACGGGCCGTGGTGCGGACGACACTGTAGCATTCTCCGCTGGGTCGTCGAGCGGTGGAGGCGAGGTAGGTGTTATCCAGGGGCCTTGGCCCTGGGGGAGGACCTTTTCCCCGAGGAGCCGGGCGTTCCGGTGTCGGGAGAGGAGCGGGGCCCCGAGCCTCTGCCGCCCGACGATCCGAACTCGGGGCGTTCCGGGAAGGGATGCACCGAGGAAGGTACCGCCGGTGACCCTGGGGGTGGGGTCACTGGAGGTTTGAGGCCAGTTGGCAGTGCCGGACCAGCCCCCATCCTCTCGGTGGGGGAGGGGTCGGTGACTGAGGGTGACCGCCCGGAGGAGGGTTCTGGATCGGTGACGGACACTGGGGACGATACGGAGTCAGTCTCCAGTGACATTTGCGACTCCCAGGTGCCTCCCACCAATCTCCCCCTCATCCCCCTCGAGGAAGTCTGGGAATTTGTCGAGGAAACTGAGTCGCCGGGATAGAGCCCAACTGGCGCTCGACCGCTGGAGCTCCTTCGAAAGAGTGTACTGGTCGGCCAACGCTGCGCGCCAGGCGCCCGGGCTTGACGTGAATGAGCGAAAGCGAGTCAGGAACTTCCTGGGAGCATTCCTGGTGAGGGCGAGGGACTTCTGTGCCCCTCTCTCGTCCTCCCAGTAAACATTGTTTATAGTTTTTGTTAACTGTTTACTGGTGGTGGTTGCACTATGCTTCCGACATGGAGACAACTATAGCCAGCCTCAACATCACCGGCAGCAGGGAGTCACAGTGCAGATTCCAGACCCCCTCGGGACGGGAGGTATGCGGTGTGCTTCCTGCAAGAAACCCACACTACCCCGGGAGATGAAGCTACCTGGCTCCTGGAGTGGTGGGGTGTGGGGGGGTCTACATGAGTCACCTCACCTGCAGATCTGGCAGGGTGGCTATCTTGTTGGCCCTGCATTTTCAGCTGGAGATCTTGGGGGTCAGGGAGCCAGTGCCAGGCCATTTGATTCACCTGCCTGTTCGGCTGGGGGGCCGTGGTGCTTCACTTGGTGAGCGTCTACGCTCCCCTGGCCGGGCCGAGGCAAGCGAGCTTCTTCAAGGAAGTGTCCGCTCACCTTGCTTCCTTCGAGAGCCATCGGGGGAGATTTTAACTGCATCCTCGAGGACAGGGACCACGGCGGTGCCCGCACGCGTTCGGCGTCGAGGAGGAGGTTGGGGGACTTGGTCAAGTCCTTCGACCTGGTGAACGTCTGGCGGAATCTCCATCCTGACTCCATCGCCTTCACCTTCGTGAGGCCTGGGGTCGGAGCGTCCAGAATCAAAAGCTTGTACGTTTCGCGGGCGTACGCCTCCTGTTTTCCGAAGGCCTCCACGCGGCAGGTGTCGTGCGCGGACCATCACCTGGTGTGGGCGGAACTCCTTCCGTTCGGCACCAGGTTGGGCTCCGCGTACTGGCACTTTAACAACCTGCTGCGGGAGGATGAGCGGTTCCGGGACTTGTTTCATCGTTTCTGGGCCGGCTGGAGAAGGAAGCGGGGAAGCTTCCCCTCCCTGAGGCTTTGGTGGGACGTGGGCAAGGCTCACTTCCGCGTCTTCTGTCAGGAGTACGCGAGGGGGTCGACAGAGGCGGAAATCCAGGATCGGGGAGATGCTCGACCTAGAGTCACGCCTCGGTCAGCCCGCCGCGGACCCGGCCCTGCGCGGGGTGTACGAAGAGAAGAAGGCCGCGCTCCGAGACCTGCAGCTCGTCGGGGCTCAGGGCGCGTACGTGAGGTCGCGGCTCCAGCTCCTCCGGGACCTGGACCGCGGCTCCCCCTTCTTCTACTCACTGGAAAAAAGGCGTGGCACCCGTCAGCAGCTCCCTGTGCTGCTGGCCGACGACGGGTCCCTCGTCTCGGATCCGGAGGGTATCAGGGCCCACGTCCAATCCTATTACACGGCTCTGTTCTCTCTGGATCCGTCCAGCGAGGATGCTCGCAGAGTTCTGTGGGAGGACCTGCCGCAGCTCACCCCCGAGGATGCCGGAAGGCTCGACGCTCCCGTCACTTTAGAGGAGCTGACTGGCGCTCTTGAGGGGCAAATCCCCGGGGCTGGACGGGCTGACTGTGGAGTTCGTCCGGTCTCCCTCGGCACGGACTACAAAATCTTCGCCAGGGTGTTGTCTTCTCGCCCGGCTCCCGTGCTGGCCCACATGTTCACCCGGACCAGTCCTACACGGTCCTGGGCCGGAGGATACACGACAATGTCCACCTGGTCCGGGACCTGATCCATTTCTGTCGACGGGCTGGTCTGCCGAGCGCCTTCCTGTCTCTCGACCAGGAGAAGGCGTTCGACAGGGTCGATCACGAGTACCTGCTCGGGACTCTGCGGGCATTCGGGTTCGGGATGCAGTTCGTCGGCCGGATCCAACTTTTGTATGCAGTCGCAGAGTGTCTGGTTAAAGTTAACGGGTCCCTGACAGCGCCCCTTCGCTTCGGGAGAGGAGTGCGTCAAGGCTGCCCCCTGTCCGGCCAGCTGTATTCCCTGTGCGTGGAGCCTTTCCTGCGCCTCTTGCGGAGGAGGTTGTCAGGGCTGGTTCTGTGCGATGCGGGCACGGGGGTGGTCCTCTCGGCCTACACCGATGACGTGCTCCTCACTTTCACCGACCCGGCTGACCTGGGGAGGATGCACGAGTGCCAGGCCGTGTACTCGGCAGCGTCTTCTGCCAGGATCAACTGGGCCAAATGTTCCAGGCTACTGGTGGGTCCGTGGCGCGTGGACTCCCTGCTGGAGGAGTTTCGGGGGTTCAGCTGGAGTACCACCCATCTCCTCTACCTGGGGGTCTACCTCAGCCCGACCAAGGAATCCTGGCCGGCCAACCGGCAGGAGCTGGAGGCCAAAGTCTCGGCTTGCCTAGGCCGCTGGACAGGACTGCTCCAAGTGCTATCTTACAGCAGCCGAGTGCTGGTCATAAACCAGCTGGTGGCCGCCATGCTGTGGTACCGGCTGGTCACTTTGGTCCCTCCTCCTGTCTTTGTCACTGACATCCAGAGAGCGTTGGTCGACGTCTTCTGGGACAAAAAGATGCACTGGGTCACTGCGCAGGTTCTGAGTCTCCCTATTGAGGAGGGCGGTCAGTCGCTGGTGTGCGTCCGCACCCAGGTCGTGACCTTCCGCCTTCAGACCTTGCAGCGATACCTTTACATCGAGCCTCCGAGGTGGTGTGCCCTGGCGACGTATTTTTTCCGCCAGGTGCGTAACCTCAACTACGACACGCAGCTCCTGTTCGTCGACCGTGACGGTTTGGAGGTCGCCCTCAAGGTGCTGCCTGTCTTTTACCAGGACCTGATCACTGTCTGGAACATGGTCGAATCGCGTCGTGCCTACCCTCCGGCAGGAGTAGCGGCTGTTGTCAGGGAATCCGCACCTCCGTACTCGTGGGTTCGAGTGGCTGTCAGAGGGGAGGGCTGTGGCGGCGAGGGTGACCAGGGTCGGGGACGTGCTGGGTGCCGGGGGCCTGGGCTGGACGTTGCCGCAAGACATAGCGAGCAGGGCAGCGGTAGACATCCGGTACGTGGCCACCGCCATCCGACGCCTTAAAATGGCGGTGCTTGGACCCGACATAGTGCACCAGTTGGAGGACGCTCAGGTGTGCGGGGGGATCTCGTTCGTGCTCACCCCTGCCCGGATGGAATTTCACATTGGCCCCAAGGTCCTGTACTTCCCGCGGGAGCCTGTGCCCCACAACCTGAGCCGCCTCCGGAATTTTAATTTTGTTTCTTTTCAGGGGGTGAAAAGGCGGGCCCTGTATCGACTGCTGCTGCACACCGTCCACCTCTTCTCCCTCATCCACTG
Organism: Hemiscyllium ocellatum; assembly: GCF_020745735.1. NCBI lineage: Eukaryota > Metazoa > Chordata > Chondrichthyes > Orectolobiformes > Hemiscylliidae > Hemiscyllium > Hemiscyllium ocellatum. The sequence goes on from NC_083444.1 coordinate 16,574,090, forward strand.
TCCGCACACGCCCTGGCATGCCCATTTGCCACCGGGCGGTGGGGATCCCCAGTGGAGAGCTCTCTATGCGAGAATCTTCCCCCTTTCTCTCAGGGATCTGGGGTGGAGGGTGCTGCACGCAGCAGTCCCCTGCAACCGCAGATTGCGGTGGTTCACGGACTCCCAGCCCAACTGCTTGTTCTGTGGTGCTGTGGAGTCTGTGGACCATGTGTATGTTGGGTGTGGGCGTTTGCACTCCCTTTTTGATTTTCTAAAAAACCTTCTCCTCTGTTTTTGGTTGCACTTCAGTCCCACACTCCTGATCTTCGGGCACCCGGTGCGGAGGAGGGAGGGCAGGTCTGAAGACCTCCTCGTGGGTCTGCTCCTGGGCCTGGCCAAACTGGCCTTGGAGAAGGAGCACGCGGTGTCCACCAACACCCTGGAGTTGTTCAGGGAGAGGTGGGTGCCGCAGGGAGTGGAGTGCATCATTTCCCCCTCCAATGCTATTTTGATTTAGTCCTAGCCCTCCCCTTCACTGTTTGATCACACAGCATTGCCCTCTTTGATGTGAAGGGCACTGCTTGTCACAGGCCACTCGGGTGTTTTCCTATTTTTCCTGGTGGTGGAAATTGAATAAAGACTTGTGCACTTTGTGTCTCTCACTGTGTCTCACACCTGCGCACACACACCCTATCGGTGCTGGGGAAAAAAATAAGCACTACCGAGAAAAAAAAAATTAACAGGGAATAAAGGCACTGCTTGTCACTGGCCAAAAAAGAATATAACTTGGGTGTTTCCCTATTGAGAGTTGGATCTGTGTGAAGGTGTCAGAGGGGAAGGGGACTACCCCTGAACCAGCTGCCCCAAAAAAAAATCCTGTCAAAGGTAATCGCCAACCGGGTCAGGTCTGCTCTGGGGTCGGTGATTCACCCTGACCAAACCTGTGCTGTGCCGGGCAGGAAGATCGCTGAGAGTCTCGCGCTCCTCAGGGATATGATCGCCTACGTGCAGGACAGAGGGTTGGACGCCTGCCTGATCAGCCTGGACCAGGAGAAAGCCTTTGACAGGATATCACACAGGTATATGAGAGATGTTCTCTCCAAAATGGGCTTTGGGGAGGGAATCTGCAATTGGATCAGACTGCTCTACACCAACATCGTCAGTGCAGTCTCAATCAATGGGTGGGAATCAGATAGCTTCCCAGTCAGATCTGGAGTCAGGCAGGGCTGCCCTCTCTCTCCTGCCTTGTTTGTGTCCTGCATAGAGCAATTTGCCGAGTCCATCAGGAAGGATGCGAGCCTGGGAGGGGTGACTATTCCTGGCAGCGGGAGCCTGCAGGTTAAGGCCTCCCTGTACATGGATGATGTCGCCGTTTTCTGCTCAGATCCGCTGTCCGTGCGCAGACTCTTGTGCATTTGTGACCAGTTCGAACAGGCCTCGGGGGCCAAGCTAAACCGAGGCAAGAGCGAGGCCATGCTCTTCGGGAACTGGGCCGACCAATCCTCGATCCCCTTCACCGTCAGGACCGACCACCTGAAGGTGCTGGGTATTTGGTTTGGGGGGGCTGGGGCGTGCGCCAAGTCTTGGGAGGAGCGTATCAGTAAAGTGAGGCAGAAACTGGGCAGATGGAGGCTACGGTCGCTCTCCATCACGGGAAAAAACCTGGTCATCAGGTGTGAGGCACTGTCATTGCTGTTGTACGTGGCACAGGTCTGGCCTATTCCCAGAACCTGCGCCACTGCAGTCACCCGGGCCATCTTCCAGTTCTTATGGAGTTCAAAGATGGACCGGGTCCGAAGGGACTCACTATACAAAGATCTGGGCAACAGATAAAAAAATACACCCAATGCCACCCTCACCCTGATGGCCACCTTTGTGTGTGGCTGCATCAAGCTGTGCGTGGATCCCCAGTACGCAAACACCAAGTGTCACTACGTACTGAGGTTCTACCTGTCCCCGGTGTTGCGAAGGATGGGCCTGGCCTCGCTGCCACGGAACGCTCCGAGTAGTTGGACCGTTCCGTACCACCTGTCCTTCGTGGAGAAATTTTTGAAGAAAAACACCTTTGACCACAAGTCCATCAGGAAGTGGTCAGCACGTAGCGTCCTTGAGACCCTTCGGGAAAAGGAGAGGGCGGATCCTGTCGAGTGGTTCCCTGAGCAGACTGTCAAAGCAATTTGGCAGAACGCCTCATCGCCAGAACTTTCCAACAAGCACCAAGACATGGCTTGGCTGGTGGTGAGAAGGGCTCTGCCTGTGAGATCCTTTATGCACGCCCGGACTCTCAGCCGCACCGCACGCTGCCCTCGCAGCGGCTGCGGGGGGGACGAGACTGTCACACACCTCCTTCTGGAATGTGCCTATGCAGAGGAAGTCTGGAGAGGAATGCAGTGGTATTTGTCGAGGTTCGTCCTGAGCAGCGCCGTGACGCGGGACTCCGTGCTCTCCGGTCTGTTCCCAGGGACGCACACCGAGACGAACATCAACTGTGCCTGGAGGGTCATCAACTCGGTGAAGGACGCTCTCTGGGTGGTCGGAAACCTGTTGATCTTGCAGCTGAAGGAGCTGACCCCGACTGAGTGTTGCAGACTGGCACATTCCAAGGTCCAGGACTATGTGTTGAGGGACGCGCTGAAGCTTGGGGCAGCTACCACCAAGGCGCGGTGGGGAAAGACCACCATGTAACGTCTGCCTGCTTCAGGAAGAACAAAAGGCAGTTGGGCTCTGCTGACGCCTCAGCTAAAAAAATGTATCGTACAGACCTGTAAATAGGAACGATTACTCTGTTTCGGTATGCAAAGAAATGGAATGTTTATATATGTATGGCATGTCCACTTGTTATAGATCATCAAAGTATTTTATGAATAAAGCATATTTTTGAAATTAAAAAAATGCTCTGGCTTTTATCGTACCTGGTGGGGTGAAGGTGAGTCTGGGTGCAGCAGCATTTATTTCCTGTCCCTAGTTATTCTCCAGAAGGTGGGGGATGGGCTGCTGTCTTCATCCCTGCAGTCCATGTGCTGTAGGTGGACACATACTGCCTACAGCAAGTCCGAAGCTTGGAATACTGCACCCAGAAATGGACACAGAGATGTCAAGGAAGGGAAGGGAGGAGGCAGAGATGGATGAAGTGAAGATAAGAGTCTGGTGGAAATTGGAAGCAAAATCAATAAATGTTCCTAGTCCTAAGCTGTCATGGACCAGACCAGAGCCCCTCAAAATATCTGAAAATGTAGCCTAGACCCTAACTTTTCCCTATTTTAAAGGAAGACGTGAAGTGTGTGTTATCGATGTGATGCAGCTGTTCAAACCACTCGGCTTTAAACAGAATTTATTTTAACACTCCAGTTGAAACATGAGCAAAAGAAAATGGACTTCAGAACTTATATCGGACCAGATACAGTAATTATTATTAATTAACTGTTCCGAGACTGTCGCATTCCATAAAATACCCCTTGGCAAAAAGATCAATTCAAACACAGATTCTTCCAGGCTGGAGGGAACCACACCCAGAGAGAGATTTCAGATAAAGACAGAGGAATCCTTTCCTGAAGCTTGTAACTCCCCTGGACTCTCACATCTTGTGATTGCTCCAGCTAAAACAAACTAGAAATAACCTGAACTGGGAGACCTTGCCACTCCCCTTCCATTATTAAAGTACACCCTTCAGCCCCTCCGCCTTTATGAGCTCTCCTCAATAAAACCAAGGAACACTAAACTTCTGTTGTCCCACAGACGCGGGAGGGAAGCAGTGCCGATGATACCGTCGATATAACGGAGACAGAATAATGGGTAGAGTCAGGGACAGGAGCGGAACAAGCAATGTTCCACATAACCCACAAAGCGGCAGAAGAAACTGGGGCTAATGCGGGTTCCCCTGGCAACCCGTCTGACCTGAAGAAAGTGAGAGGAGTCAAAGGAAAAGTTGCTCAGGGTGAGGATGAGCCCATCACAGGGATAAAACAGAGAGCTTTACAGGGTAGAGGCCGTTCAGCCTCAGGGAGTGGAAGGTCAGGACGGATGGTGAATACATGACAGGGAGGTGGGGCTGGGCTAGGGAATGGAGTCAGAGGGAACGGGAGGGGAGGAAGGTTCCAGAAGGCTGTGGGGATCTCGAAGTTGTTGCAGCTTGTGCACCTTGATGCCTCAGAGGAAAAGGAAAGGAAGAAGTTTCTCGGGTGGTGACAGGTGCTACTGCAATGTAAGTCTCTCTCTTCCTCTTTCCCATTGCCATGAGCTCTGTGCTCCAATCTTTTTCCTTATCTTCACCTTCCTGTTGATCGGCTTCTTTGGCTTCACCTTCTTCCCAGTGCCGGAGACTCGGAGAAAGATCTTTGACCAGATTGTGGCCATTTTCTGCAGAAACCCTTCTCTCCTGGACCAGGAATTCAAGCAGAACAGCACCGCACTCGCATCCCTTGATGATGGCTCCAGAGTGTGAGAGGGGGAGTGTGAGAGGGGGAGTGTGAGAGAGGGAGTGTGTGTGTGCGTGAGAGAGAGAGAGAGAGAGAAAGAGACAGGGAGAGGGGAGGAGTGAATGTGAACATGAGGGAGCTAACAATGGAATAAGAGGTGAGAGGACAGTTTAAACTCAGCCTCACGGTTCACTTTAAATTGACTCTTTAGCAGCTGTTATGGCTCTCCAGCACTAAATTTAAAAAGTGTTATGTGTCTTTTTTAAAAATCTATGACAGTATTTGAAGGGACATAGGAGGGAAAAGATGGAGAAGGAGAGAGTGAGAGAGTGAGTGAAAGGGATTCCAGGAATCTGGCTCCATCTGCCCAGTCGAAAACAAACGAGGAAAGGGATAGTCACAATAAACAGACAGACGGCCATTCTGCTGTGACTGTGGGGTTAGGGGTTGGAGGGGATGAATAGAGATAGGGAGGGGTGTAGGGGCTGAGGTGCGGACAGAGATAGGGAGGGGTGTAGGGGCTGAGGGGCTGTCAGAGATAGGGAGGGGTGTAGGGGATGGTGGAGGTTACAGAGATAGAGAGGTGTGTAGGGGCTGAGGGGCTGACAGAGGTAGGAAAGATTGTAGGGGATGGAGGAGGATACAGAGTTAAGGAGGGGTATAGGGGATGGAGGAGGTTAGAGCTGTGGAAGTTTACAGGGGATGACAGGAAGTTTCACAGTTAGGAATGTAGGAGAGAGCTTGTGGAAGTTAAAGGGATGGAGAGGGGTGAGAGAGCTGGTGGGTGTTACTGGGATGGGGAGGGGTGGGAGAGCTGGTGGGTGTTACTGAGATGGGGAGGGGTCAGAGAGCTGATGGGTGTTACTGGGATGGGAAGGAGTGAGAGAGCTGTTGGGTGTTCCTGGGATGGTGAGGGTTGGGAGAGCTGATGGAAGTTTCTGCGATGGGGAGGGATGGGAGAGCTGATGGGTGTTACTGGGATGGGGAGGGGTGGGAGAGCTGGGGGTAAGTACTGGGGTTGGATGAAAAGACACAGAGACCTCTTCCAGAAGTAGACAAGTATTTCTCCAGATGAAGAAAGTGAAACCCATTCTCTCAGTAAATAACACATTGTTGTGCGAGCGAGCTTGCTGTGCTCCAAGTGTCTGCTTGTTTCGCCCTTAAAAGAGTGTTCAGCTGCTGTCATTGAGTGAAAGCACTGGTGAACAGGAGAGAATGCTGCAAAGACAGCAGGGGTTATGCTCGAAATGTTGATTCTCCTGCTCTTCGGATGCTGCCTGATCTGTTGTGGTTTTCCAGCACCACACTCTCAACTCGGATCTTCAGCATCAGCAGTCCTCACTTTCTCCTAGAACGCTGCCAATACAGAGCAGCCCCTGGAAACAATTAACATCGACCCCTTTTGGAAGATTTCTCTGAAGGTACAGTTACACTCAGCCAGGTCTCTCCATTCCCCTCCCCCACCAACATAAAGGACGAAGCTTCTGGTGAGAGGCTGATCTTTCTGGCTATGAGCCACTTTGCCAGCGAGGGGGTTCAGGGCAGTGGCCATACATTGGAATGTTCAGGTTCAAGACCCACCTGCAATGGAGCGGAACATGTCCAAAAAGCAGGTTTATTTTTTAAAGACAATAATTAAAATGGAGTTTGATCACTGAGTGTGGCTGGTTTGGTTTGCAGCTAAAACACATGAAGGAACACCAAGAGCACAGCTGTAAATGTAAGTTCATTAACTTAGTCATGTGGAAACATTGGTGCTTTTGCTAACTTCAAGTCATGTCCATTGAGAGTTTCTGCTGATCTATTTCTATCGTTACAGTAAGACACAAGCAGCTTAATTGCCTGTTGAGGGAGTTCCTGCTGTAATTTCTGTCCGACGGTGAACCCAAAGTTGTCTTGGTGGGTGCACTGAGCTCGGCACGGCCAGCCACTGGGGCGGTTTGTGAGCATGTACAAATATAAGTGTGGGTTGGAAATAATTTGAGACAGAGTTATTGTTTTGAGTCTAGGATGACTCTTCTTTCAAGACTCACTGTTTTTCTCTAGGATTTCTGTTTCTCACTTCAGCTTTCCAGCAGGGAAGAGTTTCTGCATTTATTTTGCACCTCCCTCAACATTATTCGATGACGTTTACATTTGTTGGTGAAAAGTGTCATGGTTTGTTGAAGGTTTTCACCTTGCGCTCATCAGGACCATTTGCAAGAATCCCAATTTCGGGCAAAGCCACTATGTCGACTTCACACGAACATGCAGGATAACTGTTGGTGTTCCCCTTGAATTGGTATTCTTGACAAATGACTTGATGACAAGACAAAAACCTCCAACAAGCTGAATTCTATTTTCAGCAAGTCATCGACTTGGAGAGATCAATGATCGAGGGAGAGGAGAGGGGTGATTTGGGGTGTAGATTTAAGGTGAGGTGCAGGAGATTTGGGAAGGGATGTGAGGAAAGATTTTCGTTTCACCCAAGATGGGGAGGGAATCTGGAACTCACTATCTGTAAGTGGGGGCAGAGGCAGGAGCTCTCATAATGTTGAAGACCGATTGAGATGTACACTTGCAATGCCGAAGTATTAAAGTGTATGGGCCAAGTAGTGGAACATAGGATCAGAACAGTTAGCTGACAGTTTATGACCAACACAGACGTGAAGGGCTGAAGGGTTTTTTCCTGTTGACACAACAGAAGGTCCATTGCTACTTTATCCCCTCTCTCCAACAGCAACTCATCATCTCCCTTATTTCCACCTTTTCTCAATGATCTGCATTTGTAAAAAACAAACTTGTGTTCAGCATCCATTTCATTTCTGAAGACGTAAAATCAGCCCATCCCACGCTGTAGGCAGCAGCATCTACACCCTATCCAGTTGCTGTGTACAAATAATGTTCTCTTGTGTGGAACTGAGTTTCCTTCTCTTCTGATATCAGGCAGGTCTTGTTTTCCATTCCTCTGCTACAGGGGACTATGTTCACAACTATTCTCCCCTGTTCCTGAAGCCACTTGAATTCGGAATACCTTGATCAAAACTCCTTCCAGACTTCTCCGCTCCCAGGAAAATAGCTCCATCTTCTCCAATCTATCCAGGAACTAATTCTCGTAAAAACCTCATTATACACTCTGAAATCACTTCACATTGTTCCCGAGATGTTTCGCCCTGATTGAGACACAATACTGCAGTTAAGGTGGTTTTTGATACAAGTTACTTGTAAAGTCCTTGCTTTCTGTTCCCTACGCACTTAACGTCAAAGCACAAGATGCTGCAAACTTTAGTCACTGCTTTCCCAACATGCCATGCCACCTTCAATGATTTGTGCTCAGATCCCCGGAGTTCTCTGACACCTTGGAATTGCAGCCGTTTCTTTTTATTGCCTCTCCCCGCACCTGCTGCCAAAATGGATTAATTCCCCCTTCTCAGCATTGCCTTTTGTGTCCATGCATTCTGCCTTTGTCCTTTGGATGGTTAACACTCCCACCATCAACACTTTACAATCCTCTGAAAGAATCGTCTCGTCCACAAAAGTTGAAACTGTGTCTCGTACATTCAGATCTGGGTCACTGATATTCATCAGGAAAGCCCCAGGTCCTGGAAGAGAGCCCTGGCTCTCCCCATTATATACACACATAGGGGAAGGCAGCAGATGGGTTAGGAGCAGGAGTAGGCCATTCATCTCCTTGAGTCCGTTCTGCCATTTCATGGGATCATAGCATCCAACAGGAACCTTAACACAACATTCCCATTCAACCCCCAATAAACCGAACACCCACCCCTTGTTTATCAAGAATCTATTCAACTCTGCTTAAAAATATTCCAAGACACTGCTTCCAAAACTTTGAAGAAGGTGTTAGAGTGCTTCGGGTATAGGGGAGAAAGTGGGAATGGGGACTGAGTTGGATGATCAGCCATGATCGTATGGGAAAGCAGAGCAGGATGGAAGGGCTGAATAGCCTACTCCTGTTGCTATATTCCTGGGTTCTTTGTTTTGACAACAGTTTGAGGAATACAGTTTCAAAGGCAAACAATCCCACTGAGAGAAAAACAAACTCCTTATCTCTATGTTAAAGGGTCAATGATTCAGTTTAAACAATGACCTCCCAAGTTCTGAATTCTCCCCCAGGAGGAAATACTACCCTCTCCACATCCATCCTGAATCCTCGTGAACTTTATGTGTTTCAATCATGTAGCCTCGGATTGTTCTGAACCTCAGTGGACACTGACCCAGCTTGTCCGACATTTTCTCTGATGACATCAGGGACAGAAGGTTTCGAGGGGATGTGAGCAAAACATGAGGGTGGTGGGAATCTCAAAGTCGCTGCCTGTGAGACACAGAGAGGCAGAAACCCCCACCAGGATTGAGGGGTGCACTTGTGATGCTCAACCATTCAAAGTTATGGGCCAGGTATTGGAAATGGGATAAGAATAGGAATGAGAATGGTGGTTGTGTTTCACTGGCAGAGATGTGATGGGCCGAAGGGCCTCCATCTGAGCTGCAGATCCCGATGACTCTACTCCAGTCCCCTGTATAATTGAAGGGTAACCTCCCTACTTTTGTATTCAGTTCCCCAAACAATAATATCCTATGGGTTTCCCTGATTACTTGTTGTACCTGCAATAATAACCTTCTGTAATTCATGCACTCGTACACCCAGATCCCTCTGCACCTCAGAGTTCTACTCTGACGTAATACGGTGGCTCGGTGGTTAGCACTGTTGCCTCGCAGTGCCAGGGACCCTGGATTAATTCCAACCGTCTGTGTACAGTTTGCATATTCTCCCCGTGTCTGTGTGTGTTTCCTCTGGGCGCTCCGGTTCCCTCTCACAGTCCAAAGATGTGCAGGTTCGGGTGGATTGGCCATGCTAAATTGCCCCATAGTGTCTAGGTGGATTAACCATGGGAATGGCAGGGATACAGAGTTCGAGTTGGGAGGTGGGTATAGATGGGATTCTCTTCAGAGGGTCGGTGTGGACTCAGTAGGCTGAATGGCCTGATTCCACACTGTAGGGATTCCGCACACCGTAAGCATTGGATTTATTACATTCCAATCTAATGGAACTGGGTCCGAATCAATGGAATGTTGGTAAATGAGAGCCAATGTGCCAACTACCTCACTTCTATTTGACCCAAAGGATGGCGTCCATCTGGGTCCTGGGGATTTTCAGTCCACAATTCCAAATATCGTTATTGGAAATATCTTTAATTCATCTCTGATTACTGCTGTGATACTCGGCTGAATCAAAAAGGTATCTTCCGTACCCTCCATCCACCCCCTCTGTCCCACCTGAAGCTCCTGTACCCTGGTACGTACATGGAAGTAGATGCAATTTAATCCAACAGGTATTCCTCGCTCCCTGTCATGTTCCTGTCTGACCTGTCTCTTCAAATTCCTCTTTCTGATTACTGTATCTCCTTGAGCCTCACATTTGCCTCCCTGCTGTTGAGGATCCCACCCCCCTGCCAATCTAGTTGAAACCATCCTTTGGAGCATGAGCAAACCTGGCTGCCAAGATATTGGTCCCCTTCCAGTTCAGGTGTAACCCGTCCCTCTTAGACAGGTCACCACTGCCCCAGAAAAGATCCTAATGATCTCCAACTCTGAATCCCTGCCCCTTGCACCAATTCTTTAGCAACACATCCATCTGCCGTATCCTCCTGTCCTTCCCCTCACTCGCACGTGGCATTGGATGTAATCAGGAGATTATCACCAATGAGCTCTTGGTTTTTAACGCTCTTCCTTGCGCTCTATAATCATTCTGCAGGACCCCATCCCTACTTCTACTTCTGTTATTTGTGCCAACCTGAACAATAACTTCTGGTTGCACACCTTACCCCTTGAGAACATTCTGCAGCCGCTCTGAGACATCCTGGACCCTGGTGCCTGGGAGACAACACACCATCCTGGATTCCCATCAGCACCCACAGAATCCCCTGTCTCTGTCCCCCTAACTATCGAGTGTGCTATCACTAAGGTCCTGTTTCCCTTTCCCGTTTCCCGCTCTGCCCCAGAGCCAGTGGGATTGCCACCGACCAGGATACTGCTGCTTTCCCCTGAACGGTAACACACCTACCCCACCCGCCCCCAACAGGTTCCCAAACGGGATACTTGTTTGCGAGGGGAATGGCCACAGGGGATTCCTGCCCTAACTGCCATCTCAGCTGCTGTCAGACTGAAACGGAATGTTAAAAGGACGTTACCGGAGCTTCCCTGGATTTTTTACTGAGCTGCTGCTCTCTGAAACCTCCCGAAACAAAGCCTTACTGCTCACACTGCTGCCTACACATTGTCCAACAGCACAGCTCTCTCCCCCCACTCCTTATATGCTTTAGTTAGAGAGGGAGGGAAGGAGGGGGAATAAATTTGAGAGCATGGGGGAGGGGAGACAGACAGCAGGGGGAGGGGGCAAAGGAGATCACAGGGAGGGGACATTGTGGGGAAGAGAGAGCAAGCTGGGAGGGGGAAGAGTGTGTGAGTGGGGGAGAGGAGGGCAGGGGAAGTTGAGAAAGAGAGCGCAAAGAGGGGGAGAAAGGACAGTGTGGGGAGGGGGAAGGGAGAGTGTGGGGAGGGGGAAAGGAGAGTGTGGGGAGGGGGAAAGGAGAGTATGGGGAGAGGGGAAAGGAGAGTGTGGGGAGGGGGAAAGGAGAGTGTGGGGAGAGGGGAAAGTACAGTGTGGATTGGGGGAGAAAGGAGAGTGTGGGAGGAGAGGAGAGTGTGTGGGGGGAATGGAGAGAGTGGGGATGGTGAAAGAAGAAGGTAGGGAGAGGGGAAGGACAGTGTGCGAAGGGGAAATGTAGCAGCCCCCTTGATGCTAAAACATTGGTGGTCATGGACAGCTATATCCCCAACAACTTCCCCATCAAACAAAGGAGAGCCCAGACAGAAAGGCAGTGGGTCTTGCTACACAAAGAAACCGACAGGAACAAGCCACCCAAACAAAGAACAAGAACAAAGAACAAAGACAATTTCCAGCCCAGGAACAGGCCCTTCGGCCCTCCAAGCCTGAGCCGATCCAAATCCACTGTCTAAACCGACTCCTAAGCATCTGTATCCCTCTACTCCCCACCTACTCATGTATCTGTCCAGACACATCTTAAATGAATCTATCGTGCCTGCCTCTACTCCCTCTGCTGGCAACGCATTCCAGGCACCTACTTCCTGTGTGTAAAATACTTTTCATGTGTATCCCCCTTAAACATTTCACCTCTCACCTTGAACACATGACCTCTCGTCATTGAGTCCCTCACCCTGGGATAAAGTTTATCTATATCCACCATGTCTGTAACCTTCATGATTTTGTAAACCTCAATCAGGTCCCCCCTCAATCTCCTTTTTGCGAATGAAAATAAACCTAACCTACTCAACCGCTCTTCATAGCTAGCACCTTCCATACCAGGCAACATCCTCGTAAACCCTCTCTGCACCCTCTCCAAAGTGTCCACATCCTTTTGGTATCCACAGTATTTTATCTTAAAGAGCTGTGTGAAACATCTCACATTAGCATCACATCCGTGTTGCTGCTGCTGATGCTGCTGTTATTTTTGATCGATGCTGCCCTCCCTCTTACTGACTCATTGATGATTCAGCCCCAGAATTTCTGCCTGTGCAGTCGCATTGATCCACCAGCAGAGGGTAGCATCATATCACATTCATCAGAAGAGACAAAAATATGGAGAGGGATTTTGACAGGGTTTTAGTTCATCCCCACCTCTCCATTCAAAATACCCCCCATTACAGGGGAAAGGTGCTCCTGAAACATGTGGATGTGACTCTGTGTTTGTGTGTAAGGGACTGTATGTGAGTTTGTAAAGATTTTTGTGTCTGAGCGTTCAGGTATTTGAGTGAGAAAATGTGTGTGAGCTGATGTGAGTTTGTTTCCGCGTCTGCTGGAGTGTGTGAGGGTTTAAATGTGTTGGAGAGTGTATGTGTTTGTGGTAGATGCAGTGTGAGGCCCTGTGTGTGTGTGCGCATGTGTATGTGCACATATGTGTGTATGTGCATGTGTGTGTGTGGTTGCAAATGTGTATGTGAGGTTGTGAGTGCAAGATTGAAAGTGTGCATGTGTGTGAGGTTGTGTGTGTGTACATGTGTAATGTCATGTGCGAGTGTATGTGTGAGGGTGTGTGTGGCTGCATGCCTGTTTCTCTGCCAGTGTGAGAGAGAGAGAGAGAGGCTGCCTGACAGTGTGGTTTGATGTGTGCACAAAACTGCATTAGAGAGTGAACTTGTGAGAATGTATGATTGTGAGAGTATTTGCGCAAATAGGTGAGAGTGAGGGCTTTGAAGATGTTCGAGCGTGTCAACAGAGTGTGAGTGCATGTACGAAGTACGGGTGTGTGAGTGGGAGAGTATGTGTGAGTGTATGGGGTCTCTCAGAGACATATGCAAAGAGACACACACAATGAAAAATACAGTCTGACCAACCCACACATACCTATACGTATGCACACACACATAGACATATGTTTGAATAAGGCATGCTGGCTTTCATAGTGAGAGGATTTGAATACAGGAGTATCTTGCTGCAGTTAGACAGAGCCTTGGTGAGACCACACTCCTTGGGTATTATGCACAGTTTTAGTCTCCTCGTCGGAGGAAGGACAGTCTTGTTATTGAGAGAGTCTAGCGAAGGTTCACCAGGCTGATTCCCAAGATGGGAGGACTGACATATGAGGAAAGGCTGGATCGACTGGTTTTGTACTCACTGGAATTTAGAAGAATGAGGGGGCATCTCATAGAAACATAAAATCCTGATTGGACTGGACAGGCTGGATGTGGGAAGAATGTTCCCCTGTTGGAGAAGTCCAGTACGAGGGTTCACAGTCTAAGGTAATCACATCTGGCCAGTCTGCATGGTAAAAGGCTAATGTTCGACTTAAATACCCTAACCCTCCCTCACTCAAAACCGATCTCTTCCCAAATCCCTGTTCATCCAGTCAGCTCTCAGCTCCCTGTCAAAATGTGTGGTGCTGGAAAAGCACAGCCGGTCAGGCAGCATCCGAGGAGCAGGAGAGTCGACTTTTTGAGCATAATTTCTTCATAAGAAATGTTGGTGGCGTTGTCCCAGCTCCCTATACCTGGGGCTCACCTCCCCCAGGTATGGAACATACCAACACACATCTCTGTGAGATTAGAGGGGTGTGTGGGAAAAAGGAACAGGTCAATAGTTTAGCCCAGGTCTAACCCTGTCTGTCCACCCACCCCCATTGCACCCAGACTTGGAATACACACAGACACAAAGCAGGAACAGCCAGAACACACAGTTCCAGCTCAAATTAACACAAGATCTTTGGACAAATTAGTGCCAGTTTATGCCACCAAAGAACACAACATGTTTGTACTAATGTGTACAAGAGTACTGCACAACTAAACACAAGATTTCTGCACAAATTTAATCAAACTAAGGTAAATATTTAGTCAGCAAGCTTAGTGATCCTGAGATTTATACAAATGATGATAATGCATTATACAATGAACCAGGCTGGATTTACAATTTCTCACAAGATTTATACAAATGGAGGGAAGATTGTTGCAGAATTGAACAGAAATTCAATTGGAGGTGTCGTGGACAGCACAGATGGTTACCACAGAGTACAACGGGATCATGACCAGATTGGCCAATGGGCTGAGGATCGGCAAATAGGATTTAATTTAGATGAATGTGGGGTGCTGTGTTTTTGAAAAGCAAATCAAGGCAGAACTTATACACTTAATGGTAAGGTTCTGAGGAGTGTTGCTGAACAAAGTACAGGATCATGGTTCCTTGAAAGTGGAATCACAGGTAGACAGGGTTGTGAAGAAGGCTTTTGGTATGCTTCCCTTTAGTGGGCAGAGCACTGAGTATAGGAGTTGCGAGGTTATATTGCAGCTGCACAGGACATTGGTTAGGCCATTACTGGAATACTGTGTGTAATTCTGGTCTCCCTGCTATCGGCAAAAAGGTATGAAACTTGAAATGGTTTAGAAAAGATTTTAAATGATGTTGCTAGGATTGGAGTTTTAAGCTATAGAGAGAGGCTGAATAGATTGGGACTATTTTCCCTGGAGTGACCACATAGAGTTTTATAAAATCATTAGAGGCATGGATAGGATAATTAGACAAGATCTTTTCCATGGTGGTGGGGGAGTCCAAAATTAGAGGGCATAGGTTTAGGGTCTCAAACTCCATCTATCACACACACGTACACACACCAACACAAGTAAACCCTCGCACACTGTGACAGACACTGAAACAAAAACACTCACACAAAAATCACACACATTCTGTCACTCGCACACCTAAACACTCTGGCAAAAATCATCTTACAAATTCACATACAGTCCCAAACACACAAAAACCGTGTCACATAAACAAGTTTCGTAAGCAACTCCCCCCTATAATTGGGAATATTTTGTCTGGGGAGATGGGCATGACCTAAAACACGGTCAAAGTCCCTGTCCTTGTTTCTGTCTCTTGTGATGAATGTGATGCGATGCCACCCTCTGCTGATGGACCGATGTGACTGCACAGGCAGACGGGCTGGGACGGGATCAAGATGGGGTGCCACGGTGGCTCAGTGGTTACCACTGCTGCCTCACAGCACCAGGGTCCCAGGTTCGATTCCAGCCTCAGGTGACTGTCTGTGTGGAATTTGCATATCCTCCCTGAGTTTTCTCCAGTCTCCTCCCACAATTCAAAGATGAACATGTTAGATGGATTTGCCATGATAAATTGCCCAACGTGTTTTGGGATGCGTAGGTCAGGTGTATGAGATGGGGGAAATGTTGGGGAATGGGTCTTGGTGGGTTCCTCTTTGAAGGGTTGGTGTGGACATGTTGGACCGAAGGGCCTTTTACCACACTGTGGGGAATTTATGATTTGATAAGAGGGAGGGGAGTATCTGTCACAAATAACAGCAGCAACACAGACATGATGCCAGTGTGTGATATTTAACACAGCTCTTTAAAATCAAACACTGTGGAGAATACCAGAGTTATTCATTCTGCTCTCTCGCTGGTGCAAAAAAGCTGCACAGTTCCATGATGGCCATCAGATATAAGAAATCAGGAAAAGGTAAACAATAATCCATTGTAATCCGCATTGACCAAACTAAAACCATCAGTGGAAAGGTGTGTCAGTGTTAAATCTCTTCTGGGGGTGACTAACTAATCGAGGAGGGAGAAGAACCTTTTCTTCCTTTCCTAGTCCTTCACCTCCTCAGCTGAAGCTGCCTTGAGGTTAGGGAGTCAAAGAATCCATGGCAGCTAAAAAGAGAGACTATTTGAGTTATTTCCCCTGAGATCGCACAACAGTTTAATAAAGGCTGAAAACAGTTAGCAGATTTCAGGCAGAGGGTGGTGCGTGTATGGAATGAGCTGCCAGAGAAAGTGGTGGAATTTGGTACAACATTTAAAAAACATCTGGGTAGGGATATGAGCAAAAAGGATTTGGAGGCCTATGAGCAAAATGGAGGCAAATGGGACTAGATTTATTTCGGATATCTGGTTAGCATGGCCAGGTTGGATTGAAGGGTCCGGTTCTGTGCTTTATATCTCTGTGACTCTGGGTTTATGACAGAATTGAACATAAGATTATGAAACAAATGTACTTCGTTCCCAGCAACAAGAAACATGACAACGCGGTTCCATATTTTCATCAACAGTTTACACGGCCAATGTTAGTAAGTTGATGCTTGGCACAAACTGTGTTGGTGAAGTTTATATATTGAACAGTGTCAGTTCCTGCACACACAGCACCAACAGAAATATTCCTCTACTGGACTCTGTGAAAATCACTCCCTCACAGTCAGACAGTCACAGCATGACCCCTCTCTGCTGGGGACTGTCAATGTTAAAGACAGACAGACAAACACATGTGCGCACACATCTACACAGACACACACAAACATAGACTCAGAGACACACACATACAGACACACACAAACACAGACACAGAGACACACACATACAGATACACACAAACACAGGCACACACACACACACAGACACACACATACAGACACACACAGACACACACACACACACAGACACACACAGGTACACACACACAGACAGACACACACACTTACACAGACACACAAACAATCACAGCGATATCCCCCTCTGCTGGGGAGAGTAAGTGCTAAATACAGTCACATACATACAGACAGTCACAGCATCATCCCCCTCTGGGCATCTGTAAATTTTACACACAGAAGCTCAGACAGTTCTGACACATCTCACTATTTAAATTTAAGTCTCTTTATCGATTCTTCTTGCCAAACATCACCCACTGCTGCTGCTGCTGCTGCCTGAATCCTGGAGAATCCTCCTGGTCCAGAGAAGGCAGCTGTGATCCATTCGCTCCAGGGAAAATGACAGACTGTGACAAACAGATGAGTGGGGCTTGGAAGAGCATAAAAACGTAGTTTAAATGATAAGACATTAATACATGATCTATCGAGAAATTAACTTTAAAACAGTGATAGTGAGCTGGAGTGGAAGGTCCCAAAATGCTGACATACAGACACCTCGGAAAAAGAGAGGGGAACACTGTACAATTATCTGAGGGACACCTGCAGAGATGTCCTGGAGCTAAGATGACTGACACTCCACAGTCACAACCACCTTCCGAGGTGTCAGGTATGACTCTAACCAGCAGAGCGTTTGACCCCTGATACCTAATGATTCCAGTTTTCCCGGTGAGCCTGACATTGGTGGTTGGCAAGTTGTTGGAGAACATCCTGAGGGAAAGGATTTACATGTATTTGGAAAGGCAAGGACTGATTAGAGATAGTCAGTATGGCTTTGTGAATGGGAAATCGTGTCTAATGAACTTACTTGAGTTTTTTTTGAAGAAGTAACAAAGAAGATTGATGAGGGCAGAGCAGGAGAAGTGACCTGTATGGATTCATTAAGGCGTTCAACAGCATTCCACATGGGAGACTGGTTAACAAGGTTAGATCCCATGGAATATAGGGAGCATTAGACTTGGATACAGAACTGGCTTGAAGGTAGAAGACAGAGAGTGGTGGTGGAGGGTTGCTTTTCAGACTGGAGACCTGTGACCAGTGGTGTGTCACAAGAATCAGTGCTGGGTCCACTGCTTTTCGTCATTTATATAAATGATTTGGATGTATTAGGAGGTATTAGACACCAAAATTGGAGGTAGACTGGGTAGTGAAGAAGGTTACCTCAGATTTCAATGGGATTTTGTTCAGATGGGCCAATGGGCTGAAAAGTGACAGATGGAGTATTATTTAGAGGTGCTGCGTTTTGGAAAAGCAAATCAGAGCAGGACTTATACACGTAATGATAAGGTCCTACGGAGTGTTGCTGAACAAAGAGACCTTGGAGTGTAGGTTCATAGCTCCTTAGCAGGTAGATAGGATGCTGAAGAAGGTGTTTGGTACGTTTTCCTTTATTGGTCAGAGTTTTGAATATAGGAATTAAGAGGTCATGTTACAGGAGATTATATCAATTCATTTGGAATGTTGAGTGCAATTCTGTTCTCCTTCCTATCAGTAGGGGTGTCCGTGCAAGGGTTCAGAAAAGATTTACAAGCTTGTTACCAGGGTTCGAGGGCTTGAGCTATAGGGAGAGGCCGAATAAGCTGGGACTGTTTTCACTGGAGTGTCGGAGGCTGAGAGGTAACCTTATAGATGTTTATAAAGTCATGAGGGGCATTGATAAGGTAAATAGACAAAGTCTATTCCCTGATGCAGGGGAATCCAGAACTAGAGGGCATGAGTTTAGGGTGAAAGGGGTAAGATATAAAGGAGACCTAAGGGGCAGGTTTTTCACACAGAGAATGGTGCGTGGATGGAATGAGCTGTCAGAGGAAGTGGTGGAGGCTGGGACAAATACAGTATTTGAAAGGCATCTGGATGGTTACATGAAAAGGAAGGGTTTAGAACGATATGGGCCAAATGCTGGCAAATGGGACTAGGTTAGGTTCGGATATCTGGTCAGCATGGACGATTTGGACCGAATGCTTTTTTTCCATGCTGTATATCACTATGACTCGAAAAATCAACATTCTTTTACATTTTCTATAATGAGGAATTTAATAGATACCAGAAGTAATAGGCAAATACCTAATTAATTGGCAGTTAACATGGTGCAGTTGGCACATGTTACTTTAATACAGTATCCATTGTGAAAAGCCTCAAGAAAGGAGATTAGATTCTGGAAAACATGATGAAGCCCCAGGGATGGACCACAAGCCTGTCCATCTCTGTTGTTTTGCTGAGGCAATGATCAATTGTACAAAGTGCAGTACCACAGAGTCAATTACAAAGGGATAACTCAGCTCTGCTGACTAATAGTAATCCCGGGGTTGGGACAGGGGCAGGGGTTGCGGGTATGTGCACTTACATTCTAAATGCCAACTTAAGATAATCTGTCCCTTATTGCTGTGCCTGCTAAACAGTGTGAAGTTGTACAAAAATAAGGTTATGTTCGAATCTACCACTGGACTCCGACTGTCATCAGAAAATACAAGATTGAGCAGGAAGTTAAACACGGGCCACAATTTGCTTTTGGAAATAGGCAAGAGGCACAGGGAGAATTGACACTGATGAAAGGTTGTTGACAGGTTGAAAATGCATCAGCAGAGAGTCTTTCATTTCTTGTCTGTTTGACTCTCTGTAACAATCTTCAAAAGTAAGGAGTTAATTTGTTTGAACCACGAGGTTACTCTTAACATGTCCACGAGAGGGTCAGAGATGTTGGAGGAGCAGCCATTTACAATCGTACTCGGGTTCCAACTGGATAAGCCTTTAGACACTACTTCTTCCTTTTATGGCTCCAAATTCTAAACAAGACATTCTTGAAATAATTTCTGTTTGCCATCTCCATGTATCTATGAATTCACCTTAAACTTTTACAATACGGAATAGCATCTTTCTGATTCCAACTTTCAGAGATGGCCCTCAGTGAGATCCCCCACCATTCCCTCCATTTCACTGGTGTCCTGCCCCTCTCATTCCCCAATCAAATGACTTGAACTCGGACACGCAGATCTTCAACAGCGATAAAGCACAGTTCGAAAGTTTATTTCATTTCTGCCTCTGAGTACAGCCTTTATTCAGTGACAGTCAGGGCTTCAAGTCTTGAACATGAGACAGAACCTGCTTCTGGTGAGTGTCTTCATTCAGTGAGAAGGAGCAGTGTGGCCCAGTGGGTTTTGGGATTGTATTTGAGATTTTCTGCTCAGTCTGCAGCATTCCAGCCCATGGAAGCAGTGCAGTGGGAAAGACTCCTCTTGTGGATTACAATAGCCCTATCAACACACTGTTCCAGGCCAGTTACAGAGCTCCGAGAATTCGGAGTTAGACCCTGAAAACTACATTGATTAAAGGAGGAGGAACAAGAAAACAGTTTCAAGCTGATGAGGTCATCGGTATCTCTGTGCCTAACTCTGCACCACGTTTTTATTTTCTGCTTCATAAACCCACAAACTGCAGCTCAACCCAGTCCCCCTGCCCCACCATACAAACTGGAGAATGGGACACCTTTCTCAATAGTACAGGAGTACATTCCGGAGACTACAGGCAGGTCAGTTTAACACCAGGGCTGTGTACACTTGGAATAACCTGGAGCAGATCAACACAAATCCAATTGGGGAGGGTGGGTCTGTTTCAGGAGAGTCAGTGTGGATTTCAAATTAAACTAATGTGACTGTGCCTGATCTAAGAAAATAAAAGATTGATGTAAGGATGTATTCAAAATGTTTCACAAATTATTTTCTGAGAGGCTGGATAAAAACTGAAGCTATTGTAACAAATGGCAGAAGGTCACCATGGAGAAAGACTGTATTCGGGCAGCAACGTGCTGTGATCATACATCACTGTAACTGGCCGACAGCAGAGTGGAAGCCATGTTGTTTTTATTGCAATGCTTGGTATTTAATTCTTGTATTATTTAGTATATACAATTACGATTGACATTCAATTCCAAAAAAAGTGTCACCATTTCTTTTTAAATGAAACTTCGATTTGGCAGAGATAGAGAGGATGATACCAGCCAACAGCATTGGGGCCCAGGCAGGCCATTATTAATATTAGTAGGAAATAGCAGAAAGTGGCGTATGGAATTGAACTGATTGAAGACTGGAGTAATGGAGTCTGGCATAAAACACGCATGAGAGGTAACATCGACCGAACTACAGCGTAAACGCTGGTGTCACTGGGAATTTGAAATATAACCTCAGTAGGTCTGGTAGCATCTGTGATGAGAGAGCCAGAAACCAACTCTCCCACACCAGTCTTTGAGCCATCAATGGCTCTCCCTAATCTGATTGGCCCTGTGCCAATTAACTCTTGGCATCAGATGGCTGAGGTTTCATCTTCTTTATTCAACACTGAGCTCCTGACAGTGACCAGGTTGAACCTTGTTTCTTGCCTGGTATATGTTGCTTATACCTACGTGGATCCTGCCCATCCCATTGCAGACTTGTCTTTAGCCCTGACCATAGACCCTGAACCCCAGCATGGGAAGGCAACACAGCCTCCTGGACTCACGTTCAGTGACGATCCCTGTGAGATCCCGACTACAATTCCAGTGCTCTCAGTTTCTCCCACTTGATTGGCTCCCGGTTCCACTGGTGTTACAGTCGTTACTCTTGCCAAAGAATGAGCGTCCTGTTCTGTGGCAGTCTGTGTCCCTGTCCATACCTCACTCGTAATCACACTCTCCTGCCTCTGAGCACTGACTAAAATCAGACAATCCAACCCTCCAAGTTGCGACAGCCTCTTGGTGTAAATTATCCAACGACTCTTCCCCCCGAGCCAGGGCAGTGTCTATATGTCACCCTCCAGCCCATGTGCTGCAGCTGTGACAGATGGTTCATGCTGCTGGCCTTAATGTGTTCCAATTAACTGGTTCTTTTTCTCAAATTCAATACATTGAATCATGGAGTCCGACAGCACAGAGACAGGGCCTTTGTCCCAAACTGGTCCGTGCCAATCAAATGTCCATCCCCGCTAATCCCATTACCCTGCACTTGGCTAACATCCTTCTAATTCTTCCCTCTCCATGTATTTGTCCAAATGGCTTTTAAAAGGAGAGCGTGGGGACGAGGAAGGAGAGTGTGTGGAGGGGGAAGAGCAGAGAGTGGAGAGGGGGGAGAAAGAGTGTGGGGAGGGGGGTGAAAGGAGAGTGTGAGGAGGGGGGAAAGGAGAGTATGGGGAGGAGGACAAGGAGAGTGTGGGGAGGGGGAAAGTACAGTGTGGAGTGGGGGAGAAAGGAGAGTGTGGGAGGAGAGGAGAGTGTGTGGGGGGAATGGAGAGAGTGGGGATGGTGAAAGAAGAAGGTAGGGAGAGGGGAAGGACAGTGTGCGAAGGGGAAATGTAGCAGCCCCCTTGATGCTAAAACATTGCTGGTCATGGACAGCTATATCCCCAACAACTTCCCCATCAAACAAAGGAGAGCCCAGACAGAAAGGCAGTGGGTCTTGCTACACAAAGAAACCAACAGGAACAAGCCACCCAAACAAAGAACAAGAACAAAGAACAAAGAAAATTTACAGCCCAGGAACAGGCCCTTCGGCCCTCCAAGCCTGAGCCGATCCAAATCCACTGTCTAAACCGACTCCTAAGCATCTGTATCCCTCTGCTCCCCACCTCCTCATGTATCTGTCCAGACACATCTTAAATGAATCTATCGTGCCTGCCTCTACTACCTCTGCTGGCAACGCATTCCAGGCACCTACTTCCCTGTGTGTAGAATACTCTCCATGTGTATCCCCCTTAGACATTTCACCTCTCACCTTGAACACATGATCTATCGTCACTGAGTCCCTCACCCTGAGAAAACGTTTATCTATATCCACCATGTCTGTAACCTTCATGATTTTGTAAACCTCAATCAGGTCCCCCCTCAATCTCCTTTTTTCTAATGAAAATAAACCTAACTTACTCAACCTCTCTTTATAGCTAGCACCTTCCATACCAGGCACATCTTCGTAAACCCTCTCTGTACCCTCTCCAAAGCGTCCACATCCTTTTGGTAATGTGGCGACCAGTACTGTACACAGTATTCTAAATGCAGCCGAAACAAAGTCTTCTACAATTTTAAAATGACCTGCTAGCTCTTATACTCAATACCCCGTCCAATGAAGGCAAGCATACCATATGCCTTCTTGACCACTCTATCCACCTGTGCAGCCACTTTCTTGGTACAATGGACCTGAACTCCCAGATCTCTCTGCTCATCATCTTTTCCCAAGGCTCTTCTGTTTACAGTCTAGTTTGCCCTAGAATTAGACTTCCCAAAGTGCATCACCTCATATTTGCCTGGATTGAACACCATCTGACACTTCTCTGCCCAACTCTCCAGTCTATCTATATTTTCCTGGATTCTTTGACAGTCCCCTGTGCTTTCTGCTACTCCGCCAATTGTCGTTTCATCTGCACACTTATTGAACAGACCAACAATGCCCTCTTCCAGATCATTTATGTATATCACCATCAACAGTGGCCCAGCACTGATCCCTGTGGAACAGAACAGTTGCCTTTCTCCATTTCGAGAATCTCCCTTCAACTACTAGTCTCTATCTCCTGTTGCTCAACCAGTTCTTTGTCCACCTAGTGAGAACACCCTGCACACCATGTGACTTCACTTTCTCCATTAGTTTACCACGGGGAACCTGATCAAATGCCTTATTATATATGACATCGACAGCCTTTCCTTCATCTACCAACTTGGTCACTTCTTCAAAGAACTCAATGAGGTTGGTGAGGCACGATCTCCCCCACACAAAATCATGTTGCTTATCACTGATAAGCCCATTATTTTTCAAATATAAATAGATTTTAATCCCTCGGTACCTTCTCCAGTAACTTCCCCACCTCTGACGTCAGGCTCACTGGTCTGTAGTTATCTGGAATATCCCTACTACACTTCATGCACAGGGGGACAACATGAGCACTCTCCAGTCCTCTGGCACTTCTCCTGTGTTAAGAATGTGACAAAGCTATCTGTTAGGGCCCCAGCTATTTCTTCTCTTGCCTTCCTCAGCAACCTGGGATAGATCCCATCTGGTCCGATGGGATTTGTCCACCTTAATATCTTTGAGCCTATCCAACACTTTTTCCCTCCTTACGTCAACATGATCCAGGGTAAATAAACTTCGACCTTTAATCTCAAAATTCATCATGTCCCTCTCCTCATTGAATACTGATGCAAAGTAATCATGGAGAATCTTACCCATTTTCTCAGGTTCGACACACAACCTTCCTTCCTTATGCTTTAGTGGAACAACACTTTCTCTCGATACCCTCTTGCTTCTTATACATAAAGAAAAGGCCTTGGGAATCTCCTTAATTCTGCTCGCTAAAGTTATTTCATGAGCCCTTTTAGCCCACTTGATTCCTCGTTTAAGATTGGTCCCACCCTCCTGATATTCCTCCAAGGCCCATTCTGTTCTTCACTGCCTGGACGTTATGGATGCTTTCCTTTTCCTCTTGGCTAGTCGCACGATTTCTCCTGTCATCCACAGTTCACGAATCTTGCCTTTTCTATCCTTTGTTTTCAAAGGGGCATGCCTATCCTACACTATCTTCAACCTATCTTTGAAAGCCTCCCACACAGCAAATGTGAACTTCGCTTCAAATAGCTGCTCCCAATCCTCATTTCCCAGCTTCTGTCAAATTTTGATATTATTAGCCTAGGCGCAGTTTCGTACTTTTCCCTCAGGACCACTCTCATCTATGTCTATGATTGACAGTGTTTCAGACGACTAACGGATTCTCCGGATTGCTCCAAACTACAGAACGTTATGAAAAACCAACGACCAAGGCACACAAACAGGGTTCACCTGCAGACGGTTTTCTTAAATCTTCTGGAGGCATTCTGAGGAGACCAGCACGGCAAGGGTCAGAGACCAGCTGACCAACCAGAGACCAGCTGATCACTCAGAGAGTGAGTGAGGGAGAGAGAAACCAGCTTCACAGACCCAGAGACAGAGAGAGAGACACACACACATACAGAGAGGGGGAGAGAGAGAGTCAGAGAGACAGAGAAGGAGAGAGAGACAGATAGAAACAGAGAGAGACAGTGAGACAGACAGAGTAGGTTCTCGTCCAACAGGTTGAACGTGTCCACCCCAGTCCCACATCAGCACCTTCACATCATGAAATAGGGTGTGATCTCGGGATGGGGCTCATGGTGTTTGAGTGGACAGTGTTATTGCTGGCAGATTCCAGTTCCTGCTTTTGTTGTTTCATTATCACGTAACCCCCCTCTGTAATCAGGATTACACTTGTTATTGTAATGGGTTTGTTCATTTCCAGAAATGTGAAAAACAGCAACAAAGCCGAGCAATGCTGTCACCTCGATCTCCCCAAGGAGCTCCCTCACAGTATAAGGCAGCGTCTCTGGGAATGCATCAGCTCAGAGTCTCAAACAAGGAGCTTGTCAGCTGCCTGAAGGGACAGCTCACCTCACACAGAAAAATGCATCGACCAATTGATCATGTGCAGAAAGTGTTCTACACCATCCTTGCTTTTACTGGCATCCCAGGTATGGCGCTATGACAATTGAATTGTCTTAATTTGCTGCTGATCTGCTCTCTGGTTTTACCGTTTGAACAATAACGTCTCCAGCTCACTGACTGGTCACCCTTATCCAGACACCGGGACAGTGACAGCAATTCACTGAGCAGCATTCTCGGTACAATCCTACACTGACAGAGACTCCCAACCTCACTGCTGCTGCAGCATTTTCTGTTCTCAGTGTTGTGTCATCTGTTCCAGTTTGATATGGCTTCAAGGGATGAGGAGAGATCAGGCAGGTTAGTTCTGAAGAAGGGTCACTCGACCCGAACTCTGTGCTCTCTCCCACAGATGCTCTGGGCCTGCTGCGCTTCTTCTGATTTCATTACGTAAATGAAGCCAGGTTGATGGAGAATTTTGAAGGTTAAGGGATGATCTGAGTGAAGTCCAACAAAATATTAAAAGGAAAACATGAACTATTTCTACTGGTTGCAGATTGAGAACAAAGGATCATAGTCTGTGAATGGGGCTGAGAGCGTTCAGGAGAGATGTCAGAAAGCTCTTCTGTGCACAGAGGGTGGGAAAGCTTTGGAATTCTCTTACACACACACAGACATGGATGCTGCATCAGTTGGGAATTTTCAATCTCAGATTGTTCTTTTTTTTTGGCAAAGCAAAGGAATTGAAGAATTTGTGCCTTGTTCTGATTTGTAAACCTTCATCTACCATCGCTTCCCGAAATTCTCTCCTCACACTCTTTGGTCAGGAGATTGAAATTTTGACAGATTGCCCTCCTGGTCCCTCCACATTGAGATGTTGGTGGGTAGATTTACAGTGTAAATATTACAATAAACCTAAAACTCCCACATTGTCATTAAGGGAGTCCTGCATGCTCTGCTGTACTGCCCTTGTTTAAGATATATGGTGTAGTTGTGTTTGAAATCTTATACAGGTTCTGGTGACCTGTTTTATAATCCTGCCATGGCTCTGATCAGGATTAAGTCCAATGACAGGATCATGGGATATCTGTTTCTCTGGAGAAGGGGAGAGTTTGAATTATTGACAGTCCAATTGCTAGTCCTATAACTGACTTTGCATTGAGAAATCTAATGGGGTTCTGTACCTTACCATGCAACCAAAGAAAATCATAGACTTCCTTCTGCTCTCCTAGGAGGAGTTATGAGCTCAATATCTGTCTAACCTCTCGAATCTCGAGACTGACTGGGCTGGAGGACAATCTGGAGTGAGTGTTAAAGTCTGATACTCAAACTCACTCACACCCAACCACTCCCAGTCACACAGTGCATGGGAATTTGTTGGTAAAACCTTGTTGTTGCTCTCTGGAATGGGTAGGGGTATTTCTGATCAATAATTTGTTGTTTCTTTTCCCACTTGTCTCCCACAGTAAATTTGCTAGCAGTTACAGTCCTTTCCAGGCAAAACTGTGGTGTTTCCCCTTGCACTACCCGTTACCTGGTGTTTATGGCAGCTGCCGATCTGATGGTCATTATTACTGAGGTTATACTGTGGAAATTTCCTGTCTATTATTACCCGCAGTCTTTCCTGGACATCACTCCTGTGTGCAGTTTTATTCGGGCACTGTCTCGTGCTGCCAGAGACTGCTCTGTCTGGTTCACCGTCACTTTCTCCTTTGACCGATTTGTGACCATTTGTTGTCAGAAGTTGAGAACAAAATATTGCACTGAGAAAGCTGCGACTGTGGTTCTGGCAACAACCTGCACCCTGTTCTGTCTGAAAAACATCCCCTTCTATTTTTCAAATGAACCTCTGAGGATAATCAACAATGTGCCATTCTACTGTATAACGAAGTTAAGCTACTTCACTGAGACTTGGTGGGTGGTATTAGATTGGCTCGATACAGTTTTAACCCCTTTACTGCCATTCGCTTTAATTCTGTTGCTCAATGCTCTGACAGTCAGACACATTTTAGTGACCAGTCGAGTCCGGAAAAGGCTGAAGGGTGAGAGCAAAGGAGAGAATCACAGAGACCCAGAGATGGAGAGCAGAAGGAAGGCTGTGATTTTACTCTTCACCATCTCTGGGAGCTTCATCCTCCTGTGGTTAATTGCTGTTGTGTATTTCTTATATTATATCATTCAAGGAATCAATCCTCTTGATTACTTGCCTTTTCTAGATCTCTTCAGTGATGTTGGTTTCATGCTGCGGAACCTAAGCTGTTGCACAAACACATTTATTTATGCAGCAACATTGTCTCAGTTCAGAGCGAAGATCAGTAACGCAGTAAAATACCTGGTTACACGGATTCCTTGTGTTGTGAATAAATAAAACTCCTCCGTGAAGCCCACAGGAGGGTCCGACTGTTTCCAAACCATGAAATGATTTTGTTTTATTCACTCGTGGGATGTGGGTATCACTGACTGAGTCTGTAGTTATTCCCCATGCCGAATTGCCCCTGAGAAGGTACTGCTGAGCTGCCTTTAACACTGATGGAATCACAATATATTTCTAAATGAGGATGGTGAGTGACTCAGAGGGGAATTTGAAGGGGGTGATGTTCCCATCTATCTGCTGCCCTTGTCCTTCGAGGTGGAAGTGCTCGTGGGTTTGGAAGGTGCTGTCTGAGGATCTTTGGTGAATTTCTGCAGTGCACAGTGTAGTTGGTAAACACTGCTACTACTGAGTGTCAGTGATGGAGGGAGGGGATGTCTGGGGAAGTGGTGCCAACCAAGCGGCTGCTTCATCCTGGATGGTTTTTTTCTGGTGGCAGTTGGAGTGGGAGGAGTGACAGCGATGACCAGAGGCCCGACAGGAAGGTCAATATAAACGGATATAAAGGTTTACCTCTTGGAGAGGCGGGGCGTACACTGAGCACGAGCAGACACAGGACTGCTGGTTGAGTAAGGCTTTATATTTGGGCATTTGCTTTCCCCAAACAGTACTCGGGATGTCTCCAAATCGTCTTCCTCCTCTCAAATGGATAAATGTGAGGATCTGTTCTGGTCCAATCACCATTCCACCGTTTTGGATTTATTAAACGGAATGGGACTCAGGGGAATCCCCCCAATAGAGTGTGCAGGGATTCGAGTACACACCCAGCATTTCGAGATGTTATTTTGCTGTGTGTGCTGATAGAACATGGTTAGGTATGTATTAACATGGAACCCCACGCCTACTCCGGGGAGCAGGACTGAGGGTGGCACAATTCATTTGGTGCTGCCCCCCAGTGGCTACCAGGAAAAGGGTGAAGGCAACAATAAACAGGAACATTCCGGAGCTTCCCGAACGGAGTTATACAATGGTCCAAAGGCTGTACCGCCCGCACAAAACAGCCCACGCTCTCGGACCGATCACAACAACCGCGCACACACGGACATCGTCAGCAGGTCTCGAGAGGAGTCAGTCTGAAAAGAAAGCAGAGGGTGAGGATGATCAACCAGTGTCTGGATATTTCTTCAGTTGTGACCAGTGTTTCCAGACTCCCCCTTCCCTCACATGTCAATACAGGTGGGTGTGTCACCGTTAATGATAACCTCAGAGGGACCATTCTACTGAGGGGCGAAGCCTGGTTTAACGGGGAGAGTCTTAACCATAACCTTCCTACCCACCGATGGGACCTCCACACAATCCTCTAATTGCCTCTGTTCATCCCTCCCTCACCTTCCTGTTTGTCCCGAACTGTTTTCCACATCTCCTTCAGCTGGGTGCTCAGTTCGAGCACATCGCGATGTATTCTATCGCAGCGAGGGACAGCATCGGAACCCTCCCATGATGATGGAATCAGGCAGTTACATTGCCCGACCTGTCATCGACTCGTAAGGGGTCAAAGCATTTGACCGGCTTGTGGTGGACTGGAGTCATGAGTTTAGCAGGCAGGATCTCAGGCCAGCGTTTGCCAGAGTCCTGCATGGCCTCAGCAAGGGAGGGTTGAAGAGTTCTGTTCATTCACTCCACCATGCCTGAACTTTGTGGATGGTCGGGTGTGTGAAATTTCAGTTTAATGCCCAAAAGCTGACATGTGGTTTTTACAACACTTACAGTGAAATGGGTCCCCGGTTGAAGCCCATCTGGGACGGCAGCACACCCCCCTCTTCCCCAACCACCTGCCCCCACATCCCAACTCCCCCACCTGGGAATCCCCATCTCAGCTACAATCCTTGCCACAGCGTTAGCTGATCAGTTCTGGGGAGGGTCGGCCCCGACCCACCTGGTAAATTGGTCAATAATCACAAGGTAATCTATCTTCCCATGGGATTGGGGAAGAGGTTCCATAAAATTCAACTGTAACTGCCCCCAGAGTCCCTTTGGGCGTGGCTGGGGCCCCATTCTAATTTTAATGGGCCAGCCTGGGTTGTACTGGGCACAAGTCACACAGCGGTGACAGAATCGAGTGAAATCTCTGCCCATGCCCTTCCACCACCATTGCTTCCCGATGTTGGTTATCATAGCATCACGGCCCCACCTGGGAAATGCCAATGTGTAATTACATCCTGAGAAGGATCCTTTTATCCTCACTTTCAGCTCACCCCAGCCTCTCTGACTCTCACTGTGTCTGTGTCTGACCCCATTGTGTTCAAAGTGATACAATGCCACCCCCTGCTGGCCTCCCTCTGCCACTGCACAAGAGCAGGTTTTTTTTCTCTCGGGACAATGAGCTCCTGTCCCTGTCCATTCCATTGTCTGTAAACTGCAGGCCCTGTTCCCTGTCCAAATTAATTCCAGCAATAACAACCCCACCCCGGCCCTGACTTTACCCCCTCATATTTTATGCCCCATCTTGCAGTGCCCACTACTTTATGTCTCTCACTTTTGCCCTCCACAATCCCACCGCCAACAATTTTGCCCCCTGCCAATTGTGCCCAGAGCTGGGGGAGTCAAAAATGGGGGGTGGGGGGAATATATTTTCTCTCATTTTTTCCCGCTCCATTTTTTTTGTTGCTCCCCAGTATTTTGAAACTGCCCCAATTGAGCAACTTCCTCCCCCACCGACCCCACCCCCGGTTTTCTGCCCTGGCATTTTTGCCCATCCCCAGAGTTATTACCCCCACCCAACTCTTGCACTTTCCCCCAAACATTTTGCCCCCCACCACCTTGTCCTGGTCTAATTGCCCTTTCTCCATACTGCCCCCACTGCCATTCCTACCTGCATCCCCCCACTGGATATAAAAGCCCCCTCTGTGTCTCCATCGTGTACAATAACTGTCTCCCCTCCCCTCCCCCCTTCACTGGGCCCTCACCCCTGGGCTGGAGGGGGTGGGGCACGGGGAGGATGCACACTGACTGACTGGCCTATAAACTGTGTGCTTTTTCATGCACAGCAAGATCCCATGCTCTCTCTCCACCCTCCTCAGTGAGAAAGGGGCTTTCCGACCCCCCCCCCCCCGCGTTGGGACAGCAATGGGAGACACAGGGAACAGCAAGATCCCACTGTGATAACAGCATGTGCAGCACCAAGTGCTACTGAGTTCAAATCTACCCTGGGACAGGAACAGCAGGACAGAGGGAGGGAGGGACAGATAGGGAAGGGGAGAGAAAGCGAGTGAGATGAGGAACAGAGACTGAGGGAGGGTCACAGAGTGAGCCAAGGACAGAGAAAGATCCCAGGGAGAGACAGACGGACAGAGATGGGGAGAGAGAGAGAGGCACAGTGTGAAACCAGGGAAAGAGAGAGAGAAACACCCAGGCAGAGAGAACAAAGGACAGAGAAAGATCCCAGGGAATGAAACTCCCAGGGAGAGAAACAGGGGACAGACAGGAGAGCGTGTAAAACCCAGGGAGAGAACAGGACAGAGAGAACAAAACACTTAGCGAGGGGTAGACAGGGCAGATAGAGAGAGAGAGACAGAGACAGACAGAGAGAGAGAGAGAGAGAGCCAGAGAGAGGGAGAGAATGAGGGAAGAGCAGCCACAGCAGAGAGATACAACAGACAGCTAGTGAAAGAGAGGGGGGTTGATGGTATGAAGCAGGTAGAATGATCCTTAGGCAGGAACAACAAGATCCCGCAGGGTTGACACAGAGAGGGGTGTGGGGAGAGGTTAGCAGGGAGGTTGGAGATTGAAAAATCCAACAGTTCCAGGAAAGAGGGAGGATCCAGAGAGTTGTAGGAAGGGAATCTACAGGGGAATGTGAACAGGGAGGAGATGGGAAGGATGGGGATTGAAGGAAAGATGTGGGACAGAGACAGAGAGAGTGAGCTGGGGACACCCTGGGAGAGGTGGGAGCTGGACAGCGAGAGGGAGGCAGTGACATCAGTGGGATCAGACTGTGCAGCAGCTCCCTCTCCATCTTTCTGCCCCTTTGACAACCCCCCAGCCCAGAACTTGCCCCTTGTGATAAATAGCCGAAAATGCGTTGCTGGTTAAAGCACAGCAGGTCAGGCAGCATCCAAGGAATAGGAAATTCGACGTTCCGGGCATAAGCCCTTGTGATAAATATCCTACAGAGACGGCCGGAACCCCACAATTCTAGTGTGTGTGTGTGTGTGTGTGTGTGTGTGTGTGTGTGTGTGTGTGTGTGTGTGTGTGTGTAAATGAACAAGGAGACAGGCCAGTTTCTGATTGTTCACTCTCTCTCTCTCTGAACGTTTCTAGCTCTTGTCTGACGATTCCAGGCGGCAGAAATGATTTGATTCTCTCAGTCTCTGCACCGTCCTGAGGTTCAGCTCCCGGATCCAATCTCCTTCTCTGGGAACTGACAAAGACAAATAAAAATTGATTTGAAATAAAATCCAACAGTGGTACTAAAAGCACAGCAAGATCCCACTGCTCTTTGGCCTTCCACAATCTCTCACTCTACTGTGATACTGGTTCAGTTTAATTATTGCATCATTAATGCATTGCATCACATCACAGCAACATCGAAACACAAAGAAATCACAATAGACCAGTTAACCAGAGGCTAGAAATACACACAGCAAGATCCCACTGCAGCAGTGTGACATCAGACAGATCGTGTGTGTCACTGGCGTTGGTTAAGGGTTCGATTCTGTCTCCAAGACAACAGAGGGACCAACCCAACTGTTCAACAAATTCCAAACACTTGTCCCTCTGTTCCCCCCTCTCTGTAACCCCCTCACTCTCTCTCCATCTCTAATACCTCTATCTGTTACTCCCCACCCCGTGTTCCTTCTCTCTCTCTCTGTTCCTCCTAGCTTACTCTCCATCTCTGAGATCTCTCTGTTCCCTCTCGCTCTCTCTCTGTCCCCTCTCTCTCCATCTCTGAGATTTGTCTTTGTGTGTTTCTCTCTAATTTAATCCTGTACACTGTAATCTTTATTCCCCTCCACTTCAAATAACAACGGCTCATTTATCATCCTACCCTCTCTATGACCCACATTCCTCTGACATTGTGACAAGACTTTACAGAGGGTCAGATATTTTGGGTATTATTTCCCTCCTCGGGAGTCCTGCCTCACAGATCCTGCAGGTTAACCTGTTTGTGTCACAATCCCAAAACCCTGGTTCCTTTAAACCCAGACTTCAAACCCATTTTAAAAACGACAGGGCCACAATCTGACAGGACCCAATTAACCAGAGGGCCCTACAAACTAGGCCTCCACACTCCCCCCACCCCCGCAGTGGAGAATAAACCTCAAGGTTATAAATAGGCCACCTCTCACCTGGGCCCCACAGGCTGCAGCCTGGCAACCAGGCCTCAGGCCTCTGGCCCGTGCTCCCCTCTGGAGGTTGCTCTGGTCCCATGCATTTTGGCTCTTCACTTTCCAGCTTTCCCAACAAAGGTTCTTTGGGATAAAAGGGAGAAAAGATGATTGGGGAGGTCGGGGTGGTGAGCGAGAGCACTTTGATGCAGATTTACACAGCAAGATCCCAGTTTTAAAAGCGGCCCCTGCACCCCCCCATAACTCATCCCCAGTACATTGCAGACTATCACAACAACATCAAAATACAAACTAATCAGAAGACAGCAATTAACCCAAACAAACACATGCACCAAACAGGGACAGCTGCATGTTCTCAACAACAACAGAGAAAACAGCTCATTTGAAGAATAAATCTAAATAATTTTTGTCCACATTTATCTTCCTTCATGGAGAAGTTTATGAAGAAAAACACCTTTGACCACAAGTCCATCAGGAAGTGGTCAGCACGTGGTGT
This sequence comes from Hemiscyllium ocellatum, assembly GCF_020745735.1. NCBI lineage: Eukaryota > Metazoa > Chordata > Chondrichthyes > Orectolobiformes > Hemiscylliidae > Hemiscyllium > Hemiscyllium ocellatum. Next base: position 16,607,040 of record NC_083444.1, read on the forward strand.
CCTCGAGACCTTTCGGGAAAAGGAGAGGGCGGATCCTATTGAGCGGTTCCCTGAGCAGACTGTCAAAGCCATTTGGCAGAATGCCTCATCGCCAGAACTTTCCAACAAGCACCAAGACATGGCTTGGCTAGTGGTGAGAAGGGCTCTGCCTGTGAGATCCTTTATGCTCGCCCGGACTCTCAGCCGCACCGCACGCTGCCCTCGAAGCGGCTGCGGGGGGACGAGACTGTCACACACCTCCTTCTGGAATGTGCCTATGCAGAGGAAGTCCGGAGAGGAATGCAGTGGTATTTGTCGAGGTTCGCCCCGAGCAGCGCCGTGACGCGGGACTCCGTGCTCTACGGCCTGTTCCCCGGGACGCACACCGAGATGAACATCAACTGTGCCTGGAGGATCATCAACTCGGTGAAGGACGCTCTCTGGGTGGTCCGAAACCTGTTGATCTTCCAGCTGAAGGAGTTGACCCCGACTGAGTGTTGCAGACTGGCACATTCCAAGGTCCAGGACTACGTGTTGAGGGACGCACTGAAGCTTGGGGCAGCTGCCACCAAGGCGTGGTGGGGAAAGACCACCGTATAACATCTGCCTGTCTAACAGGGGGCCCATGCAGTCATTTGGGCTCTGTTGATGCCTCGGCTAATTATATGGGCATATGGTTGAAAAATGTACAGACCTGTATAAAAATGATAAAGTCAGATCTCTGTATGTAAATGTTTACATGTGTATGGCATGACCAACTGTACAGACCATCAAATTATTTTATGAATAAAGTATATTTTTGAAATTAAAAAAATCTTCACTGAGTGGTTTGTGGACTCCACCCCTGCAATCACTGACACATTGTAACGTCTGTCAGTCTGCTCCCTGGGGTGATCTCTGTGTCATTGAGATGTTAATTCCCAGGACAGGAGCCTTGTTTGATCTTGCTGCCCACTGAGATGTTAATTCTGGGACAGTAAAGTGTTACTGTTCCTGGTTTGTTCAACTCTGTTTGAAGCCTTGTTAGTTGTAAGAGTTAAAAATGAGGTCTGCAGATGCTGGAGATCACAGCTGCAAATGTGTTGCTGGTCAAAGCACAGCAGGTTAGGCAGCATCTCAGGAATAGAGAATTCGACGTTTCGAGCATAAGCCCTTCATCAGGAATAAGAGAGAGAGAGCCAAGCTGGCTGAGATAAAAGGTAGGGAGGAGGGACTAGGGGGAGGGGCGATGGAGGTGGGATAGGTGGAAGGAGGTCAAGGTGAGGGTGATAGGCCGGAGTGGGGTGGGGGCGGAGAGGTCAGGAAGAGGATTGCAGGTTAGGAGGGCGGTGCTGAGTTGAGGGATGCAGGTTAGGAGGGCGGTGCTGAGACGACGGCTGGAGGAGGAGCGCCTCATCTTCCGCCTGGGAACCCTCCAACCACAAGGTATGAATTCAGATTTCTCCAGCTTCCTCATTTCCCCTCCCCCCACCTTGTCTCAGTCGGTTCCCTCAACTCAGCACCGCCCTCCTAACCTGCAATCCTCTTCCTGACCTCTCCGCCCCCACCCCACTCCGGCCTATCACCCTCACCTTGACCTCCTTCCACCTATCCCACCTCCATCGCCCCTCCCCCTAGTCCCTCCTCCCTACCTTTTATCTCAGCCAGCTTGGCTCTCTCTCTTATTCCTGATGAAGGGCTTATGCTCGAAACGTCGAATTCTCTATTCCTGAGATGCTGCCTAACCTGCTGTGCTTTGACCAGCAACACATTTGCAGCCTTGTTAGTTGTGCCAGTGCAGTTTGAAAATGCCCAACATTGGTACCAACCTAGCGTCTAAGAGCCAGCCTTTAGACCCCCAGACACACACAAGTCTGGGAAGAGAGGGGAATATTGCTGAGGATCTCTCGGAACATTCTTGCTGTACCTGTAGTTTCCAAACTCGAACTCACTGTCTCTATCCCTGTCTGCCTGTTTGTTTCTCTCTCTCTCTCTCTCTCTCTCTTCTCTGTCCCTGTCTGTCTCTCCCTGCTCTGCTCTGCATGCAGCCATTTCCAACTTGACCTTCAATCTTTTATTTCGTTTCCTTTTCTCTAATATATCGGCAGAGTTTGGGGATTTCAAACATCAATCACATGCCAGCCGCTCAACACCCACATTTCCCCCTCTCTGCTACACCCCTCCCTCCCCACACACACACACACACACACACACACACACTGTTTAGAGAAAGCTGAGACCAAAGCTGTTAGTTGATCAAAATAAGGTTTGTACCTTATTGAGGCCCCTCCCTCTAACATCTGTATTCCAGCTCCTGGTCCCAGAAACTGCTGCCCTGTTATTATCTCGTACGGGGTAAACCCTGTAATAGAGTTTACTGAGCCTCTAATGGGCATTAAGGCTCAAGGTAGGGCATCCACCCAGCTTAACTTCGTTAGTGCACACACTTTTCCTTTTTCCCTTTATGGACTGGTTCATTCTCTCCACTTTTCCCTGTGACTGAGGATGGTACACCGTTCCAAACGCATGTTTCAGTCCTAAAGCTGCTTCTACTTCTTGTAGGTCTTTATTCTTAAACTGTGTGCCATTATCTGACCTGACTTTCTTTGGAACCCCATGCATTGGAATATATTGGTTTATCAAAAATTTGATCACTGTCTTTGCATCTTCCTTTTTCACAGGTATCACTTCTGGCCAACCAGTGTATGCATCCACTGGTACCAAAAAGTACCTGCATCCGTTTACTCTCTCTACCATGTCAATGTAGTCAATCACTATTTCCTGACCCGGCATTCTTGGGGGAGGAAAATTTCCCTCTTGTGGTTTCACTGTTGCTTTTACAGTATATTCTGAACACGTTTTACATTCTCTGATATAATTTTCACTCATTGCCTGTAGTTCAGCCAATTGGGCTGATTCTTTGCTTGTCACTTTTCCTATCAACACTTCTTCAAATCCCTCACTTGTCTGTCGCACCACTGCCTAGGCTGCTTTAAGTCCCTCAGTTGGATGTCTGTAACAGCAACCATCTGTGACCAGCACTTCTTCTGGGTCTACTCATGGAATTGCCTGTAAATCTGGCCTATCTTTGGCGTCTCTCTGTGCCGTTTCCTCACACACATGTAGCTCTCCTTCTCCCATGTTATCAGCCATGTTAATTCCTTCATGTGTAAAAATTATATGTGGTGCTCTCAGGATTTTCTCTAACCTGATCTGCCGCAGTGGTGTCATTGTAAAGGCTGTTGAGTTCACATAGGCCACTATACTATGTGTCGTCAATACTATTAGTGAATGGCCCATGACTATATGTGCTACCGTTTGGAGAATTTTTGCTACCCCTGCTGCATGTCTTGTACATGGCGGGTGTCTGCCCTCTGTTGGGTCAAGGGTAACACTTACATACATCAACACCTGCCTGCCTCCCCCTTTTTTCTGAAAAAGAACACCATTTATTGTGTGTGCTTTTTCAGAAATATCGAGGAAAAATGGCTCTTTGTAATCCGGGAGCGCTAAATCAGCAGCCCGCATTAGGGCCTGTTTAAGAGATATAAAACTTTTGTCTGCCTCCGTGATCCACTGTAAATGGGCAAACAAATTTCTCATGCCTTGCTCATTTACCATGGTCCTTAGAGGGAAAGTAAGCTCCCTATATGAGGGAACAAATTGTCTTCTGTATCCTGCCAACCCAAGAAAATGAGAGCATGTCTTTTACAGTGACTGGTTTGGCATGATGCAGAATGGAGGATCTATGGGATAGAGACACACCTGTTCCCTTACCAGAAATAACTCTACCCAAAAAAGACACCGTTCGTCTGCAGCATTGTAATTTAGCCCGTGAAACTTTGAAACCGACGTTATACAAAAGTAACAGCAATGAGTTTGTAGCTGCCAAACAAGAAACATGGTCGGGTGCCGCCAAAAGAATGTCATCCACATATCGGATCAATACCACCCCCTTTGGGAGCATCAGATTTTTCAGCTGCTGTTTCAGTACCTGATTAAACACCCCAGGTGACAAAATGAACCCTTGAGGGACCCTTGTATAACGAAGTTGTTGGCCTTTATAGGTAAATGAAAAAATGTCCCTGAAATGATCAGCTAGGGGCAAACAGAAGAACGCGTTCGTCAGATCAATGCACGAGAACCACTTATGGTCAAGGGTCAGCACAGACATCGCAGTATAGGGGTTTGGGACTGAAACTATTGGAGTAGAAACGACACTGTTGATCTGTCTAAGATCATGCACCATCCTATATTTGCCTGTATTCTGCTTCTCTACAGGTAAGATAGGAGTGTTCCAGGCTGACTGAGAGGGTTCTAGCACCCCTGCTGCTACCAATCCTTCAATTGTGTCGGCGATACCGGCTTCAGCCTCTGGTTTGTGTGGGTATTGTCTCTGCCAAATCGGAGTGTGGTCTATTAAACCGAATGTGATTGGTGCGACGAGTTCGCAGTAACCAACGTCCGTCGAACCTGCTGACCACAAGGCACCCGGTAGTGTATCAAGCATCGCTGCAGCCTGTGGATGGTCCGTCTTTTCCCTGCCATGACACCTTTCAATCTGCCTATGTTCCAGCAACACCTTGTCAGTTGTTCTGTGCACAAGTCTATAAGCTTCAACTGAGGGTGAATATTGCAAACCAGGTAACTGAGTCCAAACCCAATCAGTTAGCTCTATCAAGCGTTTTGGACATGAGTCCCAGATCTTTGGCCTGATATTCAGCATGCACTGCCAATGTGAAATGCGGTATAGCTTCTTCAGATATCTCATACCATTCCAACTGTTCCAGAGTTAGTTCCACAACACCCACCACACCTTCCGGGTGTTGATAGAATGCATGCTGATAGATTTTATTGTCATCTGTCGTAATAAGGGTCACATGAAGGGGATCTGCAGGAGGAGCATAGGGAAGCAGCATCTGAACCCAGGGTCGCCCTTGGTTATATAAAGACTGTATGCCATTATTCTGCCCTTCCTCAGGTTCAAGGAGTCCCAAGTATATATCTGCCCACTGCCCTTCTGCCCTTGGTGTGTGTCTGGTGATAATATCATTTGGGGTCCAGAGTGAATCATCGCCATCGAACAATTAACAGAATAGCCATTTGGAAAGGTCACTACGAGTCCGTCTGGTCCGCACAGAACCGAGACCCCACATCTCACCAACAAGTCACGTCCCATCAAATTCACAGGGCTTGCAGGTGATGAAATATATTGGTGATAAAAAGTCTGTCCGGCCACTGATGTGATCAGTGGCGATGTCAAAGGCAGATTCGGAGGCTGATTTAAGGGGACATACTGTCCTCGGATCAATCCCTGGCGTCCCTGGGGGCCCCACAGCCAGGGACAATTTTCTTCTCCAATGCCCAGGTTGGCCGCATTCAAAACAAATGTCTGGTGGCTAACCTCTGACTCCTCCACGGCCCCTTCCTCTACCATGCATTCGTCCTGAAACACCTCTTGGCCTGCCCCCATAAAGGGGGTAGTATGGTGTTGAATCAGGTGTCGGGTCTAGACTCTGCCAGTTATTTTGTGGCAACGGCTGCTGCACCATCTGATTAGTCGTCTGTTGGGAGGCCTTCTTTGTCTCATTAACCTTCCGTCTAGCCTCATCGAGCTGTAACTTCAGCAACTGCACTTGTGCTGACTTATCGCTCTGTTTGTCTTCATTCTGTTTTGTCCTATATCGCTTCATATGATGCATCAATTGTTTTTCCCACTGTTCTGTAGAACACCCTGGGATATCAGGATTACTCTCCATTACCTCTTTTACTTCCTTAGGCATCCCTGCCCTAACAGCATTCCTAAACTACGTGGTCTGTAGCTGACCCGACCCTGGATGGCTCCCCGCAGTATCTGTCCACGTGCCTTTACATCTAGCCAAAAAGGCAGGCATCTCCCCGCTCTCCTTCATTGTGAAGGTGAGTGAGTGCATCGCTCCCAGTGGAATCGGGAATCTATCCCTCATTGCCCTTCACACACAGGTGGCGTGCTGCACAAACGGGTCCGAGTCAGGTACTAAGGTGGTCCCGCAGACACTTCAATCTGCTGTATCTCCCATATACTCAATTGTTTGCCCACTAATGCTCTCCAATCACCCATGGCCAATTTGAAGCCTAGTGTGTATAGGCAAAATTTAATCATCCAGGGTCCATCTCCCTCCATGGGTGGGGACATTTTATCCAAAATACAATTCATATCCGTATAGGTAAAGGGCTGATACACATCCCCCATAAAAGAGCCTTTATAAACTAGAGGCAGTTGGTGCTGATATTTTATGGGCTGCTGCAATATCTCCCTCCGTCACAAATCATAACTATTTTCAACCGGAGGCTGTACCCCTGAGGAGCCCTGTTCAGTATGCATGGTAAGTGAGCCTTTTAAAGTGACAGGGTACGTGTTTGGACCGCCCCCTGGGCGGGACTCCTCGTCTTCACTATCTGTGCTACTCCTTGACCCCTCCTCTCTTCTTTCTCTTCGGCTTCTTTTATCCACTTTCTTCCAACCAGTATTGACCCTTTCTTTCCCTTCACATGCTCTTCTATTTCTAATCTAACCTGGTCTTCTGCTTTTCCCAAAAACGGTGACAATTTCTTCCTCTCCTCATCCTTAGGGACCTTGCCCTGCTTTTATAAATCTTCCCATATTTCCGCATCACTGTTTTTTGTTTGTTCTTTGCAAGCCCACTAATTAACTGACCTCTAACTTTACCCCACTGCTGGTTTACGGACAACACTAAATCAGAAGAACATCCTCCGTTTTCTTCACATTCTTTATCAAATTCCCCTATCACTTTATGTATTTCTGTTTTTTTTAAAATCCCCCTGTCCAATAACCAATCGGTTTATAGTTAATTTAGCCAAGCACCCAACCCAATTAAAACAAATCCGGTTGTGAATCAATCTGTATAAAATACACCCAAACAACTTACTCTTACAGTTAAAGTTATCAGCAGTTTTATTATCACCTTTAAGTTTCTACTGCCTACTCTTTCTCACTGAGACACCACCGTCTTTGTCTCAGAGACATCACTGGCTTTTCTACTACCCTCCGTACATTCCCAATGTAATTTAAAACTTACAACACATCAATCATCAACCAAAATTCGTGAGCGGTGCTTTTATGAGTTCCTGCTCAAAGGACTTAAAAACTTCTCACACATTGGTGCTTTTATGAGGACTCTAACCCCATGGGACTTTAAACCCGTACGTATGAAATCAATACTTTATCCACTTACTATTACTAGGACACTTGCAGTCTAGTGACAACAATCAATTTAGTATCTCCAATCGCAGAACTTCGATATAAACAGGTGTCTGCTCACCTTTTTTTTGTGGCGCTGCTTGTTGTCGTCATCAGACGTCAGTGTCCGTTGTTTCTATTTTCCTCTTGTTTACGTCGCTCAGTCGGGAACACGTCAGGCTCACCATCTGATGGACTTTAGGCTCAACCGACAAACTTGTTTTCTTTTATGTGTGGGCCAAGTCCTGCGTGCTCTTTAAATAAAGCAATAGGAAAAAATGTTTAATCTTACACTTTTAGTTTTATTCTATCAGTAAGTGGATAAAGTATACAGAGCTCTGGGTCTAAACCTTTCTGTCCCTGACAAACTACTCAGTCAGTCAGTTCAGAAAGAACAAAAGACCTCTCTCTGTCCCTGACCCAGTCTTTTATACCATACAAAACATCATACCATCACTCAAGTGAAACTGTCTTCTAATTGGCTGTTGCTCTGACTCCATTCCCCACCTCCTCGCATTCCCGATGTCCGATCCCACATGACCCTCCTTTGTCTCTGAAAAGGAGCACCACACGGCCTCCTTTCGGGAGCGAAACGGCAGACTCGCACACTTCCGGGGCGCGAAACGGCCGATCACGTGACCTCCCGGCACTCTTCCGTAATGAGAAACAGGGAGATCACGTGACCGCGCCCGCGTCTCGGAGCATCACGTGATCATCCTCTGCGCACGCATCAGAGGACCACGTGACCTCCGAGCGCCGTGGACACACCCACTCAGACTCTACAATTTATTTTCCTGGTAAGTTTTATATATATATTCACAGGTGACTATTTTGCTCTTTATGACAAACAGAAAGCCCTCAGCCCTCACAGTCCTATTTCACTGGAATTCTGTAAATCATATTAATTGGCGGTAAGGAAGTTTGTCTGTGAGTGTTTTACTGAGATGACATCAGCAATCATGTGGACTACTTTCATCCTCAGACACCTTCCCAACGACAGTAAACAGTGCCTGCTTGTATCATCCTGACGTCGCCTGCTCTTCCCTGTTTACTCCATTGGCAATTTGTGTATCATCGGCACATTCTGATCATGTGTCCTGTTCAATGGAGGGAGGGACAAAGTAAAGGTCTCTTTCCACTGTCCGCATTAATGACCCCGTGTCAGGTGCAGCACAGGGAGAGCTCTCTATGATGTTGCAGTCAAATATCTGAAGGACAAGTATTCCCCAAGCAGAGACATCGAGTTAAACTCAGTTTAAACTGTCTCCAACACACACCCCCACACACAGACAGACACAAAGACATATGCCATCTCTCTCATACTCCATCTCCCGCTCTCTCTCTCTCTCCCATAGACCATCTCTGTTCTTTTCCAAACCCAATCTCTCTCTCCCCCTCTCTCTCTCTCTCTCTCTCTGTCTCTCTCTCTCTCTCTCTCTCTCACACTCACACACCCACGTATACTATGTTGGTTTCGTTCTTGTGTCTAAATGAAACAAGGGACATGAGTGGAGAATGGGATTAGTGAATTCAACTCCACCATCTGCCTTGATCATGTTGCATGCCAGAGCATGCTTGAGGGGCCGAATGGCCTACTCCTGCTCCTATCTTCCATCATCTATTGTCTATTGTTTCTATGTGATGTGTACAGGTTCATTGACAAGGCCCACGTTGGGTGAGAGAGAAAGATGTGAGGATGACTGCGTAACACGACCATTGTCAGCAGGTCTCGAGAGGAGTCAGTCTGAAAAGAAAGCAGAGGGTGAGGATGATCAACCAGTGTCTGGATATTTCTTCAGTTGTGACCAGTGTTTCTAGACTCCCCCTTCCCTCACATGTCAATACAGGTGGGTGTGTCACCGCTAACGATAACCTCAGAGGGACCATTCTACTGAGGGGTGAAGCCTGGTTTAATGGGGAGAGTCTTAACCATAACCTTCCGACCCACCGATGGGACCTCCTCACAATCCTCTAATTGCCTCTGTTCACCCCTCCCTCACCTTCCTGTTTGTCCCGAACTGTTTTCCACATCTCCTTCAGCTGGGTGCTCAGTTCGAACACATCGCGATGTATTCTATCGCAGCGAGGGCCAGCATCGGAACCCTCCCATGATGATGGAATCGGGCAGTTACATTGCCTGACCTGTCATTGACTCGTAAGGGGTCAAACCATTCGACCGGCTTGTGGTGGACTGGAGTTTGTCAGAGTCCTGCATGGCCTTAGCAAGGGAGGGTTTAAGAGTTCTGTTCGTTCACTCCACCATGCCAGAACTTTGTGGATGGTAGTGTGTGTGAAATTTCAGTTTAATGCCCATCACCTGACATGTGGTTTTTACAACAATTCCAGTGAAATGGGTCCCCGGTCGGAGTCAATCTGGGATGGCACCCGACTCCCCCACCTGGGAATCCCCTCCTCAGCTACAACCCTTGCCACAGCGTTAGCTGATCAGTTCTGGATAGGGTAGGCCCCAACCCACCTGGTAAATCGGTTAATAATCACAAGGTAATCCATCTTCCCACGGGATTGGGAAAGAGGTCCCATAAAATCCTATTGTACCTGCTCCCAGGGCCCTTTTCGGTGTGGCTGGTGCCCCATTCTAATTTTAATGGGCCAGCCTGGGTTGTATTTTAGTGCCATCAGTAACTTTGCTAATCATGCCCTTGGACATTCTCATCCAAAACATTGATATCAATAACAAACAGCAATGGGCCCAGCTCCGACCCCTGAGGCACTCCAGTCTGACAAGCATCCTTCCACTATTACTCTCTGCTTCCTGCCATCGAGCCAATTGTGTATCCAGCTCCCCCGGATTCGATACGATCTAATCTTCCAGAGCACCCTTCCTTGTGGAACCTTATCAAAGGCTTTCCTGAAATCCATTTGGAATACATCTTCTGCCCTGCCCTCGTCAACTCTCCCGGTTACTTCATCAAAGAATACCAACAAATCTGTGAGGCACAGTCTCCCATTCACAAAGCCGTGCTCACTACTCCAAATCAAACCCTGATTTCCCAAACGCATGTATTTCTTATCTCTCAGAGTCTTCTCAAGTAACTTACCCACCACAGATGTTAGATTTACTGGTTGGTAGTTCACATGTTCAGCTTTGTAGCCGTTCTTGAATAATGGCACAATATTCGCTACCCTCCAGTTTTCAAGGACCTCACCCGTAGCTAATGATGATGCAAAAATATCAGCCACGGCCCATGCAGCTTCTTGTCTCGCCTCTCGCAGTGTTTATATATATATTTGTCAGGACCAGGAGATTTATCCACCTTCTCCAGTAAATTCCTATATCCTCCATGTACCTCCAGGGGTTCTCGAGATCCCAGCTGCCTGTATCTGAGCCATGCCAACATTTTTCCAGGTGAATTCCTCAATATCTCTTGTCATCCAGGATTCCCTATTCCTGCCACCCAATCCTTTCACCCTCACAGGAACATACACACCTTGTACTCCAGCAATCTCCCTTTTAAAGGCCTCCCACTTGCCAGAGTTTCCTGAACCTGCAAACAAACTGCTCCAATCAACCCCTGTGAGCTCTTGTCTAATTCCATCAAACGTCACCTTCGCCCAATTCAGAACTTGAACCTGTGGATCAGTTTGGTCCCTCTGCATAACTATTGTGAAATGAATAGAACCATGGCCACTGGTCACAAAGTGTTCCCCCACTGTTCTATGCTCTGTGTCCCCTCTGTGACCTGTCCTGCCCCATTTCCCAAAAGGAGATCGAGTTTTGTCCCTTCCTGAGTAGAACCCTCGATATACTGCTTGGGGAAACTTTCCTGAATGTACTTAACAAATTCCTCCCCATCTCAGCCCTTAACGCTATGGCATTCCCAGTCTATGATGGAAAATTAAAATCGATGTCAGCCCTATTGCTCCTGCAAGTCTCCCCAGTCTCCCTGCATATTTGTTCATTCAATTCCCGATGACTGTTTGGGGTCCTATAGTACAATCCCAATAACATCACCATCCCCTTCTGATTTCATAGCTCCACCCACAAAGCCTCACTGGATGACCCTTCAGTTATTTCATCTCTGATTACTGCTGTGATACTCGGCTTAATCAAAAATGTATCTTCCCTCCCCTTCATCCACCCCCTCTGTCCCACCTGAAGCTCCTGTACCCTGGTACGTTAATCTGCCAGTCCTGTACCTCCCTTAGCCATGTTTCTGTAACGGGTACAATCTACCAGTCTCACGTACCTATCCACTCCCTGTTGAGGCAGGAAAGGAGAGTGTGGTGAGGGGTGAAAGGAGAGCATGGGGGGGCGGGGAAAGGAGAATGTGGGGAGGGGGAATAGAGAGAGTAGGGAGGCGGGAGAATTGATAGTGTGAGAAGGGGGCAATGGAGAGCGTGGCGAGAGGGGAATGCAGAGCATGCGGAGGGAGGAATGGAGAGTGTGGAAGGGGGGAAAGGAGAGGGTGGGGAGGCTGGAATGGAGAGTGTGGGGAGGGGGAAAGGAGAGTGTGGGGAGGGGGAAATTGTAGAGTGGAGTGGGGGAGAAAGGAGAGTGTGGGAGGAGAGGAGAGTGTGTGGGGGGAATGGAGAGAGTGGGGATGGTGAAAGAAGAAGGTAGGGAGAGGGGAAGGACAGTGTGCGAAGGGGAAATGTAGCAGCCCCCTTGATGCTAAAACATTGGTGGTCATGGACAGCTATATCCCCAACAACTTCCCCATCAAACAAAGGAGAGCCCAGACAGAAAGGCAGTGGGTCTTGCTACACAAAGAAACCAACAAGAACAAGCCACCCAAACAAAGAACAAGAACAAAGAACAAAGAAAATTTACAGCCCAGGAACAGGCCCTTCGGCCCTCCAAGCCTGAGCCGATACAAGTCCACTGTCTAAACCGACTCCTAAGCATCTGTATCCCTCTGCTCCCCACCTACTCATGTATCTGTCCAGACACATCTTAAATGAATCTATCGTGCCTGCCTCTACTACCTCTGCTGGCAACGCATTCCAGGCACCTCCTTCCCTGTGTGTAAAATACTTTCCATGTATATCCCCCTTAAACATTTCACCTCTCACCTTGAACACATGACCTCTCGTCATTGAGTCCCTCACCCTGAGAAAAAGTTTATCTATATTCACCATGTCTGTAACCTTCATGATTTTGTAAACCTCAATCAGGTCCCCCCTCAATCTCCTTTTTTCTAATGAAAATAAACCTAACCTACTCAACCTCTCTTCATAGCTAGCACCTTCCATACCAGGCAATATCCTCGTAAACCCTCTCTGCACCCTCTCCAAAGCATCCACTTCCTTTTGGTCAGTGATGTATCTGATGGACAGTGACAGTAATGGGGAGGTCAGTGAAGTCCCCATTGTTGGAGGTCCATCTTGTTCACTGAGACCCCTTCCCTCAGGAAAGGCAGTATGCTGTCCTTACTTGGACCTTCATATGACTCCAGTTCCTGGAAAATTGGGAATGGGGAATAAATGCTGACCTCGCAGTAATGTACACGTTCACTGTGTGAGAAGAATCACATTTCAATCAGTGAGTCAAATGTTCTTGTGGAAATAGGGCAGCTCCTACCCGAGAGGACAGAAGGACAGCTCGGAGACATATTTTCACATTTGGAATGAACTGTCTCGATGCAGCATCAGTTGAAATAATTGTCAAAAATCACACAACACCAGGTTCCAGTCCAACAGGTTGAACGTGTCCACCCCAGGCCCACACCAGCACCTTCACATCATGAAATAGGGTGTGATCTCAGGATGGGGCTAATGGTGTTTGAGTGGACAGGGTTATTGCTCGTAGAGTCCAGATTCTGACTTTGTTATTTCATTATCACGTAACCCCCCCTCTGTAATCAGGATTACACTTGTTATTGTAATGGGTTTGTTCATTTCCAGAAATGTGTAAAACAGCAACAAAGCTGAGCAATGCTGTCACCTCGATCTCCCCAAGGAGCTCCCACACAGTATAAGGCAGCGTCTCTGGGAATGCATCAGCTCAGAGTCTCAAACAAGGAGCTTGTCAGCTGCCTGAAGGGACAGCTCACCTCACACAGAAAAATGCATCGACCAATTGATCACGTGCAGAAAGTATTCTACACCATCCTTGCTTTTACTGGCATCCCAGGTATGGCGCTATGACAATTGAACTTGTCTTAATCTGCTGCTGATCTGCTCTCTGGTTTTACCGTTTGAACAATAACGTCTCCAGCTCACTGACTGGTCACCCTTATCCAGGCACCGGGACAGTGACAGCAATTCACTGAGCAGCATTCTCGGTACAATCCTACACTGACAGAGACTCCCAACCTCACTGCTGCTGCAGCATTTTCTGTTCTCAGTGTTGTGTCATCTGTTCCAGTTTGATATGGCTTCAAGGTATGAGGAGAGATCAGGCAGGTTAGTTCTGAAGAAGGGTCACTCGACCCGAACTCTGTGCTCTCTCCCACAGATGCTCTGGGCCTGCTGCGCTTCTTCTGATTTCATTCCGTAAATGAAGCCAGGTTGATGGAGAATTTTGAAGGTTAAGGGATGATCTGAGTGAAGTCCAACAAAATATTAAAAGGAAAACATGAACTATTTCTACTGGTTGCAGATTTAGAACAAAGGATCATAGTCTGTGAATGGGGCTGAGAGGGTTCATGAGAGATGTCAGAAAGCTCTTCTGTGCACAGAGGGTGGGAAAGGTTTGGAACTCTCTTACACACACACAGACATGGATGCTGCATCAGTTGGGAATTTTCAATCTCAGATTGTTCTTTTTTTTGCAAAGCAAAGGAATTGAAGAATTTGCGCCTTGTTCTGATTTGTAAAGCTTCATCTACCATCGCTTCCCGAAATTCTCTCCTCACACTCTTTGGTCAGGAGATTGAAATTTTGACAGATCGCCCTCCTGGTCCCTCCACATTGAGATGTTGGTGGGTAGATTTACAGTGTAAATATTACAGTAAACCTAAAACTCCCACATTGTCATTAAGGGAGTCCTGCATGCTCTGCTGTACTGCACTTGTTTAAGATATATGGTGTAGTTGTGTTTGAAATCTCACACAGGTTCTGGTGACCTGTTTTATAATCCTGCCATGGCTCCGATCAGGGTCGTGAGAAACAAAACTCACTCACTGCAATAATTTCAGTCCGAGACAAGATCTGAATCAGTCGTGCCCTTCATTTCACAGAAAGTGGGTGTGATGTCCACAAGGCAGGGACAAAACACACTGAATTCAACAAATACTCGATATTTATATAATTTGGTTCCTACATATTTTTTCTTACTTCATTGTTCCCCCCCCCAACCCCCGTTTACATCCTCCACTTCCCTAAGACCGGTACCCATTACTCCTGTTTATCTCTTGTCTTATCCGGCCTTGTCTGTGACAAAATGCTTATTCCTGTTCTCACCAGGCCATTTGACCTCATCCTTGCCTTACCATTATCTACTCCCTCCGTCTGTGCTGCCCCTCACAGCATCTTATCACTATGCCCTTTTAATTGGGGTTTGTTCCTGTGTTTCTGTAAAAGTGGGAAACTGATGTTTATACCTACTTTTTGTACAGGCATATACTGCATCTCTTCACAGCATCTTACCATTGTTTTACAGTCCCATTTCTTTCTTGCATAGATTTTTAGCTAATACAAAAAAAATTATGCATTTCCTCCACATAGTTTCCATTCTTGTTGACTCAGCTCTTGGCTGAAACAATTACACACTGATGTGAGTTCATTCACCTTGTATCAGAAATTATAATTGCAGAATTGCAGAAGTAACATTAATTTACCCAAATCCCACATGATTAAGTCCAATGACAGGATCAGGGGATAACTGTTTCTCTAGAGAAGAGGAGAGTTTGTATTATTGACAGTCCAATTGCTAGTCCTAGAACTGACTTGGGATTGAGGAATCTAATGGGTTTCTGTACCTTACCATGCAACCAAAGAAATTCAAAGACTTCCTTCTGCTCTCCTAGGAGGAGTTATGAGCTCAATATCTGTCTAAACTCAAGAACCTCGAGACTGACTGGGCTGGAGGACAATCTGGAGTGCGTCTTAAAGTCTGATACTCAAACTCACTCACACCCAACCACTCCCAGTCACACAGTGCAAAGGGGACTTGTTGGTAAAACCTTGTTGTTGCTCTCTGGAATGGGTGGGGGATATTTCTGATCAATAATTTGTTGTTTCTTTTCCCATTTGTCTCCCACAGTAAATTTGCTAGCAGTTACAGTCCTTTCCAGGCAAAACTGTGGTGTTTCCCCTTGCACTACCCGTTACCTGGTATTTATGGCAGCTGCCGATCTGATGGTCATTATTACTGAGGTTATACTGTGGGAATTACCTTTGTATTATTTCCCACAGTCTTTTCTGAACATCACTCCTGTGTGCAGTGTTATTGGGACACTGTGTCGTGCAGCCACGGACTGCTCTGACTGGTTCACCGTCACTTTCTCCTTTGACCGATTTGTGACCATTTGTTGTCAGAAGCTGAGAACACAATATTGCACTGAGAAAGCTGCGACTGTGGTTCTGGCAACAACCTGCACCCTGTTCTGTCTGAAAAACATCCCCTTCTATTTTGAATATGAGCCTGTGAGTATAATCAACAATGTGCCATTCTACTGTATAACAAAGTTAAGCTACTATACTGAGACTTGGTGGGTGGTATTAGATTGGCTTGATACAGTTTTAACCCCTTTACTGCCATTCGCTTTAATTCTGTTGCTCAATGCACTGACAGTCAGACACATTTTAGTGACCAGTCGAGTCCGGAAGAGGCTGAAGGGTGAGAGCAAAGGAGAGAATCACAGAGACCCAGAGATGGAGAGCAGAAGGAAGGCTGTGATTTTGCTCTTCACCATCTCTGGGAGCTTCATAGTCCTCTGGTTAACTATCGTTGCGTTTTTCTTATATTATATCATTCAAGGAATCAATCCTGACAACTTGCCCTTTCTAGATCACTTCAGTGCAGTCGGTTACATGCTGCTGAACCTAAGCTGTTGCACAAACACATTTATTTATGCAGCAACATTGTCTCAGTTCAGAGCAAAGATCAGTAACGCAGTAAAATACCTGGTTACACGGATTCCTTGTGTTGTGAATAAATAAAACTCCTCAGTGAAGCCCACAGGAGGGTCCGACTGTTTCCAAACCATGAAATGATTTTGTTTTATTCACTCGTGGGATGTGGGTATCACTGACTGAGTCTGTAGTTATTCCCCATGCCGAATTGCCCCTGAGAAGGTAATGCTGAGCTGCCTTTAACACTGATGGAATAACATTATATTTCTAACTCAGGATGGTGAGTGACTCAGAGGGGAATTTGAAGGGGGTGATGTTCCCATCTATCTGCTGCCCTTGTCCTTCGAGGTGGAAGTGCTTGTGGGTTTGGAAGGTGCTGTGTGAGGATCTTTGGTGAATTTCTGCAGTGCACCATGTAGTTGGTAAACACTGCTACTACTGAGTGTCAGTGATGGAGGGAGGGGATGTCTGGGGATGTAATGCCTACCAAGCGGCTGCTTCATCCTGGAAGTTTTTTTCTGGTGGCAGAAACCAGAACAAAGCAGCTGCTTAGTTGGCACCACATCCACAAACACCCACTCCCCCCACCACTGTTTCTCAGCAGCAGCAGTGTGGACCACCTACAAGATGCATTGCAGAAATTCACCAAAGGTCCTCAGACAGCATCTTCCTAACCCACAAACTCTACCATCCAGAAGGACAAGAGCAGCAGATAGATGAGAACGGAAATCCCTGCACATTGACCTCAAAACCACTCACCATCCTGACTTGGAAATATATCACCGTCCCTTCACTGGGTCAGAATCCTGGAGCTCCCTCCCTAACAGCATTGTGGGTCTACCTACACCACACGGACTGCAGTGGTTCAACAAGGCAGCTCATCCCCACACATTATGGAGGAGCAACTGGGAACAGGCAGCGTTCCCAGCCAGGTCTGGACCAGCCATGCTCACGTCCCGCGAGTGAATAAGACAAAGTGCATGCAGGTAAATGCAGAAACAGCAGGGACTCTGGTCAGCACACCACCGTCTTCACTGGGGATGTTAAGGATGGGCTATAAATGCTATTTTACTCAGAGATCCACACATCTTATGTACAAAGTAACAATGATTGATATTGACAGTAGAATTTAAGATAAGGAACATCATCAAAAACCTGAAATTGAGCATCAGGTCAATAAGAGTGTCAAAGAATAGATAATGATAATAGATTGGCAGCTGATGTAAAACTTTTGTCATGATGCAAATCAGATAATGGTTATAAGACAAGGACTAATTCTGTCCCAAAATTGCAAACGTAGATCGTACACTCCGAGCTGAGGTAATAAATGAGAAATTAAGATTTGTTTTATGGGTGATGAATAAGATGGGAGAAAGTGAGGACTGCAGATGCTGGAGATCAGACCTAAAAAGGTCTTGCTGGAAAAACGCAGCATGTCAGGCAGCATCCAAGGAGCAGGAGAATCGACATTTTGGGCATGAGCCCTTCTTCAGGAATGAGTAAAGTGAATAAGATGGGACAGCCACAGGGAGAGCTGTGGGAGCAGAGTCCCTGTGTATATTTAAGAATGAGAGAGTTGGATCCTTGTCGGAGCTAATTACTGCAGATGCTGGGATCTGTACTGAAAACAAAAAATGCTGGAAATCACAGCGGTCAGGCAGCATCCATGGAGAGAGGGCAGGCTAATGCTTTAAGTTTATCTCCATCAGAGATAGATCCTTGATCAGTTAGGGAATCAAAAATTAAAGGGAAAAGGCAGGAACGTAGCCGTAAGGAATGTTGGATCAGCCACGTTCCCATGAATGGTGGAACAGTCTGGAGGGGCCAAATAAATAGTATGTCCGAGGGGAGTACTGAGGATCAAAGGGAGCTTGGATCGCTGAAGCTGTTAGCACAGGTAGACAGGATGGCTAAGAAGGCGTACGGGATGCTCGTCTTCATTAGCCAGCGATTAGAATATCGAATATAGAACACAGAATCTGTAGAGACCCCAGAATGTTGCTATCTTATAAATGTGGCCTTCCTGAGGAATTGGAGACCATCACACATTCAGGCGGATGGGAAATGGGCAGCAGTTTATCAAGTTGTATTCCCAGTGGGATGTGGAAAGGAAATGTTATGGATATAAATTAGCAGGAGGAGGTTATTTGGGAGTAAGGAGAACTCATGTCCAAATCCAAGAACATTTTTATTGGCCTGAACTGTATAAAGATGTAGTCGAATTTTGGAGACATTTCATATGTGTCAGGAAATTGGAAACTTTCAGGCAGTGATAAAGCCAGCAACTTTAATATCAATTCCCGCATTTGGGGAACATTTTACGAGGGTGTTAATTGATTGGGTAGTGTTGTCCCAAAATTAAGAAAATTCAAATTTAGAAGTGAGTAAATCAAATTTATTAAATCCAAACCTATTGGGAGGGGCAGCGTGATTGTGCCCCTAACTGTGGAACTTGACCAGGCTGTCCCTCCTTGAACATCAGGGACAGCAGTTTTTATAGTCTGGATGGCACGTACAACAAAAGACCGCGAAAGATGGTTTCTTGTGTTCTGTACATGCACACACGGAGATCGCCATTGTGTTCTGTAAGTATTTCTTCTTTAGTTCATTCCTGTTTTCAGTTCCCCCCTTGTGGTCCGAGACATGCAGGAGCATGATGAACAGACCACCACCATCCAGTAATAATCCGTGGGGTAGGATTATAATCATGAAACTGTTTCCCTTCCCTATTATAATCAGCAACATTTTCAGCTCCACTCGCACGACAACACAACAGTACGGGTGGCAATGACCTCAGCCGACACCTCGGAGATGACCATGCTTACCGCTGCAAAGCCATCGGCAGTCTCATTAGCCAGCCTTTCCAAGGTGGAGGCCATATTGATCAGTTCCCGAGCAGCCTTAGCACTCCCATAGGCGGGGAAGGCGAACATACAGAATCACTCGGTCTCAGTGATGGACCGTTTGGATTGAGGTGGATGCAGTTTGGGATGAACGCTGAGGGAACTGTAATAGTGAACAAAAGGTAGCACATAGACAAGGGAGCAAGATCCAGACCAATATGGAGGGAGCCAAGGATAGGCCTTGACAGCACGGTCAGAGTAATTCTCATTGTAAGGCCTCAGGTAATCAGTCGGAATTGAAGTCCAAATGGTTTTGTACGTTATCCCTGTCGTCACGTTGACAACCTCAAGGCTCAGAATATTCCAGAAAGAAACGATCGAAGGGCAGACAGGGTAAGGAGCAGGGAACAGGAACATTTGCTGGTTCCAGCATTCCAACCTGATGTGGAATTAAAACAAATCACCCCCTTGGGTGTTCCTTCACCCGCGGTGTTTGTGAGGGTCAGAGCCAGAGGGGTGTATGTTAAAGGATGTAGTGAGGCCAGAACCAACCTTTATAGTTTTGCATGTTATAACCCGTGGTCTCCCAGGTGACCTCATCATTGGCAGCAGAAATGGTCTGGTCAGGGCCTCACATGAATGACCGGGGAGATTCTCTGTCAGACCTAACCCCCGCCCATCCCCCAAATGGATAAATGTGAGGATCTGTTCTGGTCCAATAACCATTCCACCATTTTGGATTTATTAACTGGAATGAGACTCAGGGGAATCCCCCCAATAGAGTGTGCAGGGATTCGAGTACACACCCAGCATTTCGAGATGTTATTTTGCTGTGTGTGCTGATAGAACATGGTTAGGTATGTATTAACATGGAACCCCGCGCCTACTCCGGGGAGCAGGAGCGAGGGTGGCACAATTCATTTGGTGCTGCCCCCCAGTGGCTACCAGGCAAATGGTGAAGACAACAATAAACAGGAACATCCCAGAGCTTCCCGAACGGTTACAATGCCCAACCTGTCATCGACTGGTAATGGGTCAAACCATTTGACCAGCTTGTGGTGGACTGGTGACACGAGTTTAGCAGGCAGGACCTCAGGCCAGCGCTTGTCAGAGTCCTGCATGGCCTTAGCATGGTTTAAGAGTTCTGTTCATTCGCTCTACCATGCCTGAACTTTGTGGATGGTAGGGTGTGTGAAATTTCAGTTTAATGCCCATCAGCTGACATGTGGTTTTTAAAACACTTACAGTGAAATGGGTTTCCGGTTGAAGCCCATCTGGGACGCTACCCCGTCCCCCACTCCCCCCACCTGGGAATCCCCTCCTCAGCTACAACCCTTGCCCCAGCGTTAGCTGATCAGTTCTGGGTAGGATAGGCCCCGACCCACCTGGTAAATTGGTCAATAATCACAAGGTAATCCATCTTCCCATGGGATTGGGGAAGAGGTCCCATAAAATCCATCTGGAACTGTCCCCAGAGTCCCTTTGGGTGTGGCTGGGGTCCCATTCTAATTTTAATGGGCCAGCCTGGGTTGTACTGGGCACACGTCACACAGCGGTGACAGAATCGAGTGAAATCTCTGCCCGTGCCCTTCCACCACCATTGCTTCCCGATGTTGGTTATCATAGCATCACGGCCCCACCTGGGAAATGCCAATGTGTAATTACATCCTGAGAAGGATCCTTTTATCCCCACTTTCAGCTCACCCCAGCCTCTCTGACTCTGTGTCTGTGTCTGACCCCATCGTGTTCAAAGTGATACAATGCCACCCCCTGGTGGCCTCCCTCTGCCACTGCACAGAGCAGGTTTTTATCTATCGGGACAATTTGCTCCTGTCCCTGTCCATTCCATTGTCTGTAAACTGCAGGCCCTGTTCCCTGTCCAAATTAATTCCAGCAATAACAACCCCCCGGCCCTGACTTTACTCCCTCATATTTTATGTCCCCATCTTGCAGTGCCCACTATTTTACGTCTCTCACTTTTGCCCTCCACAATCCCACCGCCAACAATTTTGCCCCCTGCCAATTGTGCCCAGAGCTGGGGGAGTCAAAAATGGGGGGTGGGGGGAATATATTTTCTCTCATTTTGTCCCACTCCATTTTTTTTGTTCCTCCCCAGTTTTTTGAAACTGTCCCAATTGAGCAACTTCCTCCCCCACCGACCCCACCCCCGTTTTTCTGTCCTGGCATTTTTGCCCATCCCCAGAGTTATTACCCCCACCCAACTCTTGCACTTTCCCCCAAACATTTTGCCCCCCACCACCTTGTCCTGGTCTAATTGCCCTTTCTCCATACTGCCCCCACTGCCATTCCTACCTGCATCCCCCCACTGGATATAAAAGCCCCCTCTGTGTCTCCATCGTGTACAATAACCGTCTCCCCTCCCCTCCCCCCTTCACTGGGCCCTCGCCCCGGGCTGGAGGGGGTGGGGCACGGGCAGGATGCACACTGACTGACTGGCCTATAAACTGTGTGCTGTTTCATGCACAGCAAGATCCCATGCTCCCCCTCCACCCTCCTCAGTGAGAAAGGGGCTTTCTCTCCCCCATCCCCACCCCCACTCACCATTGGGACGGCAATGGGAGACACAGGGAACAGCAAGATCCCACTGTGATAACAGCATGTGCAGCACCAAGTGCTACTGAGTTCAAATCTACCCTGGGACAGGAACAGCAGGACAGAGGGAGGGAGGGACAGATAGGGAGGGGGAGAGAAAGCGAGTGAGATGAGGAACAGAGACTGAGGGAGGGGCACAGAGTGAGCCAAGGAAGAGAAAGATCCCAGGGAGAGACAGAAGGACAGAGATGGGGAGAGAGAGAGAGGCACAGTGTGAAACCAGGGAAAGAGAGAGAGAAACACCCAGGCAGAGAGAACAAAGGACAGAGAAAGATCCCAGGGAATGAAACTCCCAGGGAGAGAAACAGGGGACAGACAGGAGAGCGTGTAAAACCCAGGGAGAGAACAGGACAGAGAGATTAAAACACTTAGGGAGGGGTAGACAGGACAGAGAGAGACAGAGAGAGAGAGAGACAGACAGAGAGAGAGAGAGAGACAGAGAGACAGCCAGAGAGAGGGAGAGAATGAGGGAAGAGCAGCCACAGGAGAGATATACAACAGAGAGCTTGTGAAAGAGAGGAGGGTTGATGGTATGAAGCAGATAGAATGATCCTGAGGCAGGAACAACAAGATCCCACAGGGTTGACACAGAGAGGGGTGTGGGAAGAGGTTAGCAGGGAGGTTGGAGATTGAACAATCCAACAGTTCCAGGAAAGAGGAAGGATCCAGAGTGTTGTAGGAAGGGAATCTACAGGGGAATGTGAACAGGGAGGAGATGGGAAGGATGGGGATTGAAGGAAAGATGTGGGACAGACAGAGACAGAGAGAGTGAGCTGGGGACACCATGGGAGAGGTGGGAGCTGGACAGCGAGAGGGAGGCAGTGACATCTGTGGGATCAGGCTGTGCAGCAGCTCCCTCTCCATCTTTCTGCCCCTTTGACAACCCCCCAGCCCAGAACTTGCCCCTTGTGATAAATATCCTACAGAGACAGCCTGAACCCCACAATTCTAATGCCTGTGTGTGTGTGTAAATGAACAAGGAGACAGGCCAGTTTCTGATTGTTCTCTCTCTCTCTCTCTGAATGTTTCTGGCTCTTGTCTGACAATTCCAGGCGGCAGAAATGATTTGATTCTCTCAGTCTCTGCACCATCCTGAGGTTCAGCTCCCGATCCAATCTTCTCCTCTGGGAACTGACAGAGACAAATAAAAATTGATTTGAAATAAAATCCAACAGTGGTACTAAAAGCACAGCAAGATCCCACTGCTCTTTGGCCTTCCACAATCTATCACTTTACTGTGATACCGGTTCAGTTTAATTATTGCATCATTAATGCATTGCATCACATCACAGCAACATCGAAACACAAAGAAATCACAATAGACCAGTTAACCAGAGGCTAGAAATACACACAGCAAAATCCCACTGTAGCAGTGTGACATCAGACAGATCGTGTGTGTCACTGGTGTTGGTTAAGGGTTCGATTCTATCTGCAGGACAACAGAGGGACCAAACCAACTGTTCAACAAATTCCAAACACTTGTCCCTCTGTTTGCCCCTCTCTGTAACCCCCTCACTCTCTCTCCATCTCTGATACCTCTATCTGTTACTCCCCACCCCGTGTTCCTTCTCTCTCTCTCTCTGTTCCTCCCAGCCTACTCTCCATCTCTGAGATCTCTCTGTTCCCTCTCGATCTCTCTCTCTCTGTCCCCTCTCTCTCCATCTCTGTGATTTGTCTTTGTGTGTTTCTCTCTAATTTAATCCTGTACACTGTAATCTTTATTCCCCTCCACTTTAAATAACGACGGCTCATTTATCATCCGACCCTCTCTATGACCCACATTCCTCTGACATTGTGACAAGACTTTACAGAGGGTCAGATATTTTGGGTATTATTTCCCTCCTCAGGAGTCCTGCCTCACAGATCCTGCAGGTTAACCTGTTTGTGTCACAATCCCAAAACCCTGGTTACTTTAAACCCAGGCTTCAAACCCATTTTAAAAGCGACAGGGCCACAATCTGACAGGACCCAATTAACCAGAGGGCCCTAAAAACCAGGCCTCCACACTCCCCCCAACCCCGCAGTGAAGAATAAACCTCGGGGTTATAAACAGACTACCTCTCACCTGGGCCCCACAGGCTGCAGCCTGGCAACCAGGCCTCAGGCCTCTGGCCCGTGCTCCCCTCTGGAGGTTGCCCTTGTCCAAGGCTTTCCTGGTCCCAGGTATTTTGGACCTTCACTTTCCAGCTTTCCCAACAAAGATTCTTTGGGATAAAAGGGAGAAAAGATAATTTAGGGAGGTCGGGGCGGTGAGCGAGAGCACTTTGATGCAGAATTACACAGCAAGATCCCAGTTTTTAAAGCGGCCCCTGCACCCCCCCATAACCCATCCCCAGTACATTGCAGACTATCACAACAACATCAAAATACAAACAAATCAGAAGACAGCAATTAACCAAAACAAACACATGCACCAAACAGGGAGAGCTGCTTGTTCTCAACAGCTCATTTTAAGAATAAATCTAAATAATTTTTGTCCACATTTACCTTCCTTCATGGAGAAGTTTATGAAGAAAAACACCTTCGACCACAAGTCCATCAGGAAGTGGTCAGCACGTAGTGTCCTCGAGACCCTTCGGGAAAAGGAGAGGGCGGATCCTATCGAGTGGTTCCCTGAGCAGACTGTCAAAGCCATTTGGCAGAATGCCTCATCGCCAGAACTTTCCAACAAGCACCAAGACATGGCTTGGCTGGTGGTGAGAAGGGCTCTGCCTGTGAGGTCCTTTATGCACGCCTGGACTCTCAGCCGCACCGCACACTGCCCTCGAAGCGGCTGCTGGGGGGAAGAGACTGTCACACACCTCCTTCTGGAATGTGCCTATGCAGAGGAAGTCTGGAGAGGAATGCAGTGGTGTTTGTCGAGGTTCGTCCCGAGCAGCGCTGTGACACGGGACTCTGTGCTCTACGGCCTGTTCCCCGGGGGACACACCGAGACGAACATCAACTTTGCCTGAAGGATCATCAACTCGGTGAAGGACGCTCTCTGGGTGGTCCGAAACCTGTTGATCTTCCAGCTGAAGGAGTTGACCCCGACTGAGTGTTGCAGACTGGTACATTCCAAGGTCCAGGACTACGTGTTGAAGGACGCGCTGAAGCTAGGGGCAAATGCCACCAAGGCGTGGTGTGGAAAGACCACCGTATAACATCTGCCTGCCTAACAGGGGGCCCATGCAGTCATTTGGGCTCTGCTGACGCCTCAGCTAATTATATGGGCATATGGTTGAAAAATGTACAGACCTGTATAAAAATGATAAATTCTGATCTCTGTATGTAAATGTTTACATGTGTATGGCATGACCAACTGTACAGACCATCAAATTATTTTATAAATAAAGTATATTTTTGAAATAAAAAAAATCTTCACTGAGTGGTTTGTGGACTCCACCCCTGCAATCACTGACACATTGTAACGTCTGTCAGTCTGCTCCCTGGGGTGCTCTCTGTGTCATTGAGATGTTAATTCCCAGGACAGGAGCCTTGTTTGATCTTGCTGCCCACTGAGATGTTAATTCTGGGACAGTAAAGTGTTACTGTTCCTGGTTTGTTCAACTCTGTTTGAAGCCTTGTTAGTTGTGCCAGTGCAGTTTGAAAATGTCTAACATTGGTACCAACCTAGTGTCTAAGAGCCAGCCCTGAGACTCCCTGACACACACAGGTCTGGGAAGAGAGGGGAATATTTGCTGAGGATCTCTCGGAACATTCCTGCTGTGCCTGTAGTTTCCAAACTCTAACTCACTGTCTCTATCCCTGTCTGCCTGTTTGTTTCTCTCTCTCTCTCTCTCTCTTCTCTGTCCCTGTCTGTCTCTCCCTGCTCTGCTCTACATGCAGCCATTTCCAACTTGACCTTCAATCTTTTATTTCCTTTCCTTTTCTCTAATATATCGACAGAGTTTGGGAATTTCAAACATCAATCACATGCCAGCCGCTCAACACCCACATTTCCCCCTCTCTGCTACACCCCTCCCTCCCCAACACAACACACACACACACACACACACACACACACACACACACACACACTACTGGGAAGATAGGGGGACCATATGCAAGTTTGGTCAAGGGGAAGTGTCAGTGATGGTCTGAGTCCATGTAACATCACTGAAATGTCTGGGTGGGTGGGTGTGTATGTGTGTGTCTGTCCATCTGAGTGCACAGTTTCAGTGTCAATGTTGTCACTCCATAATGTGACTGTGTGTAAACCACGTCTTATGTCCCTGTCCCAGTAATGATCCACAAACCATACACCCTCCCTCACTCTCATTCACCCACACTCTCACACGTGTACACACACACAGCCTAGCACACTACATTCAGTCCTTGACACACACACTCTCCCTCACACTCACACACACGTCCCATCAGATATCCACACTGATGTGCACACTTACACACACAGGCACTCACAATCCAAGACTCCCACTCTTACAGACAAATGCATACTCGAACCATTTCTCACACACTATGACAATCACACATACACTCTCTCACACACACTCACTGTCTCTCATATGCACACACTCACTGACACACAGACTTACACAGACTCACTGTCTCTCACACTCACTCTCACACTCACTCTCACACACTCTTGCTCACACATGCTCACACTCACACACTTACATATTCACTCGCACACACGTTGTCTCACATATACTCTCACACATACATTCTCACGCTCTCGCACACATACACTCTCATTCTCTCGAATACGTGCACACCCTTTCTCTCCCAATTGCACACTCTCTCTCTCTCACCCTACATTCTTTCCCTCGCTCTTGCACATTCTCTTTCTCACTTGCAGACACTCTTTGTCTCTCACATGTACACACCATCTCAAAGCGCACACACTCTTTCTCACTTGTGTACACTCTTGTTCTCTCTCATACACACTTTCTCTCACACACACACTCTCACAAACACCCTTTCCCTCGCACACATGCAAACTCTCTGTCACACATAAATTCTCTCTGTCTCGCATGCACACTTTCTCTTGCACACGTGCACACCCTTTCCCTTGAACATGCGTGCACTTTTTCACACGCGCGCACACTCTTTTCTCACACACGTTCACACTCTTTCTCTTGTGCCCGTTCACAGTTTCACACACGTTCACACTCTGTCTCCCACATTATCTTTCTTACTCTCACACACTCTTTATCTTTCACATGTGCTCACACTCTCTCTCTCACTTGCGTACACCCTTTGTCTCTCTCACACACACTTTCATGTTCATGCTTTCTTTCTCTCCCAAGCGCGCACACCTTCAATGAGCTGTCTCTATTTTCTGCAAAGGGAATTCACATTTTGATGATGCATTAATGCAGCACAGAAAACAGCTTTTGAGACATTCCTCATTGTGACAGGAATTCAGCCCCAATCTGAAACTTGGAGAGATGTAACAGAACAGAAATGACCCAGCAGCTTTCTCTGTTCCTCTCCCAATGTAACATTTGACTGGTTAGTTTAACTTGTCTTCAGTCTATTATCCAACAAGCATCCCTTCACATCTCCCATTATTTCAGTTCTACTGCCATTTCACCAGACTCCCCACATCGAAACCATCCCCATCTAAATCTCCAGGCCAAGGTAGAGAGTGGTGTTAGATACAGAGTAAAGCTCCCACTACCTGAAATGATTCATACTTCCTGCCCACATTCAGCGTGGGGTTAGATATTGATTAAGTCACCCACTTCCCTCATCCTGACCTCATCAAACACACTCAGGGCTGCTCCATGACTGGGTTAGATAGAGAGTATGTGTCACTCCACACTTTCCCCATCTGAATCTCCCAGAGTTGGGGTAGAATAGAGTTAGATACAGAGTAAAATTCCCTCTACACCATGCATTCAAACACTCCCAGGCAGCGTGAGCACTGAGATTAGACACAGAGCAAAGATTCTTCGACACTGTTCCCCCATCAAACACTCCCAGGACAGGGACAGTACGGGGTTAGATACAGAGTAAATCTCCCTCTACACTGTTACCCCATCAAACACTCCCAGGTCAGGGGCAGCATGGTGTCAGATACAGAGTAAATCTCCCTCTCGACTGACCCATCAAATATTCCTCGCTCAGTGACAGCACAGGGTCAGCTACAGAGTAAATTTCACTCTACACTGTCCTATCAAACACTCCCAGGACAGGAATAGCACAGGTTTAGACACAGAGTATAGTTTGCTCTGCAGCATCTCCATCAAATACTCCCAGGACAGGGAACACAAGGGGTTAGATGCAGGGTAAATCTCCCTCTCCACTGTCCCATCAAACACTCCCAGGACAGAGACAACATGGGGTTAGGTACAAAGGGGTTTTGTGTGGGGGAGATCTTGATCCACCCAGATAGTCCCATCAATTACACAGGGAGATCGATGGACTGGGTGAATGGGTAAACTGTGTTCGATGGAGTTCAGTGCAATCATGTGGTTATCAGGTTGGAGTACATAGAGGGAGCAGAATGGAGGGTTACAAGAACGATCTTGGGCCTTGGGATTACATTCTGAGGAGAGATTGAGGCCGGTTTCCTGTCGCACTAAGAAGGTTAAGGGATGACCTGATCAATATCTTCAAGATATGAACAGTACCAGACAGGGTCGATCAAGATCAATGATTCCCACTGGTTGGAGATTCTAGAAGGAGAGGGAACAGAGTCTGGGAATGTGGGCCCAGAGCGTTCAGGAGGGATGTTAGGAAGCACTTTGACACACAAAGGGTGGGAGAGGTGTGGAACTCTCTTCCACAAACAGCAGTGGATGATGGATCAGTTGTTCAGGTTAAATCTGACACACTGTTCCCATCAACACTCTCAGGACAGGAACTGTGTGTGGTATAGGTGGATTCCAAGAATCCCTACAGTGTGGAAACAGGCCCTCCGGCCCAACAAGTCCACACTGACCCTCCGAAGAGTAACCCACCCAAATCCATTCCCCTCCCCTATTATCCGGAATTATCCCTGACTTATGCACCTAATCTAAACATCCCTCAACACTGTGGGCAATTTAGCATGACCATTTCACCCTGACCTGCGCATCTTTGGAGTGTTGGAGGAAACCGGACCACCGGGAGGAACCCCACGCAGACACAGGGAGAATGTGCAAACTCCACACAGACAGTCACCAGAGGTTGGAATCGAACCCGGGTCCCTGGCGCTGTGAGGCAGCAGTGCCAAACACTGAGCCACCCTGCCACCCCTCAGCAGTAAAGCTCCCTTTAGTGTATCCCCATCAAACACTTCCAGGGAAGGAGTTACAAACAGAATCAATCTCCTTCTACCCTGCCCCCATCATTCCCTCCCTGGTTAGGTAAAGCATTGAGTTTGATACAGAGTAGAGCTCCCTCGAGGAGATCACAATCAAAACATTTAACGGCAGGTATAATCTGATGAAAGATGCTGATTAAAACTTGGGCCCGCCTCTCCCCATCTTACACACACACAAAACAAAAATGGAAGAACTCCACATATTCAACACCAATTTCTTTGTTTGACGCTCTGTTCTGTTCTGATTCACTGTTAGATTGCTGGCTCTGAACATCCACACGGACAGTCGCCCTAATCTCATGTGCCATGTCCTGCTCCAAAACACCGCGTCTAATTCCAATCCGGAGTGTGATACAGGAGCCTCTCAGTGTCAGAGGGAGGTGGGTCTTGAGCCTGACCCAGTTGTGTGAAGGTCCTGTGTTCATCTGACATCCAGGGATTCTATAATGGAGCTTTCATATTTGGAAATCCCAATATATTTGGTCATTCCGTGTCCCTGTGTAACCTGTGTGGCGAGTGTGTGTGTGTGAGTGTGTGTGTGTGTGTGTGTGTGTGTGTGTGTCTGTCTGTCTGTGTGTGTGTGTGTGTGTGTGTGTGTGAGATCCCACCAGGGCCTTGCAGTATTGGATGAAATATGTCTTTAAACCAGGACTTATTAAACATTCAACAATATTTTCCAGTTCCTTGTACACAAGTCGCAGAAAGCCAATGTGATGATGTCACCCAATTGTAGAAGAGTTTTTGAGACATGTTCCCTTCTCTTGTGCTGGCAGATTTCCTGATCCATAACTGAAT
This sequence comes from Hemiscyllium ocellatum, assembly GCF_020745735.1. Classification (NCBI taxonomy): domain Eukaryota; kingdom Metazoa; phylum Chordata; class Chondrichthyes; order Orectolobiformes; family Hemiscylliidae; genus Hemiscyllium; species Hemiscyllium ocellatum. The sequence continues at coordinate 16,636,723 of NC_083444.1, forward strand.
CCTTCTCTGTTCCTGCCCCCAGACAAGCATCGTACCTTTTAGTCTGGATTGTCCCTCCTCAGTCTGAGATTCAAAGACCATCACTGCCCATCTCACTGTATTCCATCTGCAGGAGGCTGAGAGATGATCACGGACAAACTGTGAGGGGGCTGTTTGAATCCACAATACCAGGACGCAAGATTTCGAAGATGCCAACCATCTTAGGTATGTTGATGGCAGCCATTTCATGTGAGCTCAGCGCTGACATTGACTTTATTATCAGGGAGAGGCTGGAAAGAGTGGGGACATGGGGAGTGCGTGTGTATCTGAGTGCAGTATAGATTCACCAGAATGATAGCTGGACAGAAAGGGGTCACTGGGAAGGGTGGGAAATGACCCAAACCCAGGGTTGTCTCCCTGGGATTTAGAAGGATCAGAAGGAATGAAAGTTTTTGAGACAATATTGGAAACTGCTGGGATGGAGAATGAGAAAGGCTTCTTGCTGCTTCTGGGTCTAGGATTAGAATCAACGTCCAAAACTCTAACAATACTCTGAAATCGTTTCAAGATTAAAATGAAGTAACAAAGCCTCCCATTTCTCTGTGTGATATTGCACAGATTATGTCTGACTGCCTCACTCACTGAACCTTTCAACCCCCTTCCCAGTCTTTCTGTCCCCTCCTTGCATCTTACTGTCCCACATCACTTTGTGTTATCAGCAAACAGAACACAGGATCCCATCATCTCAGACATTCAGAGAGACTGTGTCCAGTGCACTGTCGGTAACAGAGAATGATTCCCTCCCATCTTCTGCTGTACAGCTCGTGTCTGTCTCAGAGTCAGCTCTGAAACATCTCCAGGACACTCCCATCCTCCCTCTGCCTGTCTCTGACTCTGTATCTGTGTCTGTAACTCTCTCGCCCTGTCTCTGAAATGAGCTTCCCCATTCCGTCATTCACACTGAGGACATTACAAAACTGCTCCATTCCCTGTAACCCAGTTTGAGGTGACACTGAAGACATGAAATGTCCATTATAAATGTCCATCACTCAGTTCCTTTCCAGGCCAGGCCCCTTCCCACAAGGACTATTTTGCTCTTTATGACAAACAGAAAGCCCTCAGCCCTCACAGTCCTATTTCACTGGAATTCTGTAAATCATATTAATTGGCAGGAAGGAAGTTTGTCTGTGAGTGTTTTACTGAGATGACATCAGCAATCATGTGGACTACTTTCATCCTCAGACACTTTCCCAACGACAGTAAACAGTGTCTGCTAGTATCATCCTGACGTCGCCTGCTCTTCCCTGTTTACTCCATTGGCAATTTGTGTATCATTGGCACATTCTGATCATGTGTCCTGTTCAATGGAGGGAGGGACAAAGTAAAGGTCTCTTTCCACTGTCCGCATTAATGACCCCGTGTCAGGTGCAGCACAGGGAGAGCTCCCTATGATGTTGCAGTCAAATATCGGAAGGACAAGTATTCCCCAAGCAGAGACATAGAGTTAAACTCAGTTTAAACTGTCTCCAACACACACCCCCACACACAGACAGACACAAATACATGTGCCATCTCTCTCATACTCCATCTCCCGCTCTCTCTCTCTCCCATACACCATCTCACTATTGTTCTTTCCCACACCCAATCTCTCTCTCCCCGCTCTTCTCTCTCTCTCTCTCTCTCTCTTTCTCTCTCTCTCTCTCTCACATACACTATGTTGGTTTCGTTCTTTTGTCGAAATGAAACAAGGGAGATGAGTGGAGAATGGGATTAGGGAATTCAACTCCACCATCTGCCTTGATCATGTTGCATGCTAGAGCATGCTTGAGGGGCCAAATAGCCTACTCCTGCTCCTATCTTCTATCATCTATTGTCTGTTGTTTCTATGTGATGTCTATAGGTTCATTGACAAGACCCAAGTTGGGGGAGAGAGAAAGATGTGGGGATGACCAAAGAGGTTGTGACCTGATATGGCAGCTTGACTGAGTGGGCAAGTCATTGGCAGATGGAATATAACGTGGAGAAATGTCCATGTGCAGCACAGATTTCCAAACTCACTCAGTGACAGATTAAAATCCTCATTCCCTGCCCAGTCTACACTTCCTGACCCAGGGAGGTTTTGTCCCTGAGGGAGGGCAGGTTTCTGTCTGGATATCATTACATTGCAACATGAAGGTACTGAGTGTTACAGAGTTTGCTACATCCCATCATGTCATTTACTTTGCTGTCTGTGTGTTGTGAATTATATTTAAAACGTTGGCAGGTGGAATAGAATGTAGTGGGATGTGATTTGCAAAAAGAATAGAAAAAGTAGAATTTTTGTATTTAAAATGGTGAGAAATTCTGAAATGTTATTGTCCAGGGGCTTTGTCTGATCTTGTACGTTAACATCAGAAAGTTAACATGATGGTAGTGCCAACAAATAGGAGGACAAATGATACATTGAATGTTCTTATCAGGTGATTGGGTTAGGAACATGATCTTAACATGACAGTTAAGTTACAGACTGGAATCATATTGAAGTGTTCGGGGTGGTTTATACATAGAATAACAAATAACTGGGAGTGAGTCACAAAGTAGAATATAATTGAAGGTTTTCGGGTATTTTATAAACAGAGTCACATCTACATGGGAGTGAGTTACACTTTGGAATCTAATCAAGGGTATTGTGAGAAACAAAGCTCACTCACTGCAATAATTTCAGTCCGAGACAAGATCTGAATCAGTAGTGCCCTTTATTTCACACTTGCAAGTGGGTGTGATGTCCACACGGCAGGGACAAAACAGACTGAATTCAACAAATATGAATTGAGAATTGCAGAAGTAACATTAATTTACAATATCCCACACAGGTACACCAGGCTTACCGAGAGCACGGTGATTTGCCTGAAGGGGACTACCCTGCTGCTGATAAAGGACTGGGAACGAAAGAAGCTGAGACCAAGATGGAGAGGACTGTTCCAGGTGCTGCTGACCACCCCCATGGCTGTGAAGGTACAAGAATAGCCCCGATGGGTACACAGAAGCGACTGCAAAAGAGTCAGCATGGAAACCAACACCGATTAAGGACAAAGATGTTTTCCATACTTGTAACATCGGGGACTTTGGGAAATGGAGCTTTGAGAACAGATGGATTTCAAACTGACACCCCCAAACATAACACCTTTTTGGACCTGGCCTTCCAGAGAGCCCACGTAATGGGGAGAGACACCCACTGCTGGGTATGTGCCCACACACCACCCACTCGGGGGCAATCCCTTTGTGACCCATACCTTTTCACTGGCACAAATTGGCTGAATGGCTACTATGTCACAGCTTTTCCAGTGATCCTGCTAACACCGATGATGCACGGGAATTACAGTTGGAAGGGTATAATCTGACCTCATTCAGGGACTGGTATCACCCTAATTACAACCAACTGCATAGGCCCCCCTCCCTTGTAGGTCTCAACAACACCATCGACTACACCATTTGCTTCAGGAGGGAAGGGAAGCTTTCTAAAGGTACTTATGTATGAACGAGTGAACACTCTTCTGCCATCCCCTGGGTCGAACCTGTTCAGAATTTAACAGAATATGGACACTTTATATTTGATTGGTCTGCCAGCCACAAGAGAACTTCAGGCTATCTCTGGAATAACCCTACTCCCAGGGTGTGTGTGTCTGTGTGTGTGTCTTTGTGTGTCTGTGTGTGTCTGTGTGTGTGTGTATGTGTGTCTGTGTGTGTGTCTTGTGTGTGTGTCTGTGTGTGTTTGTGTCTGTATGTATCTGTGTGTGTGTGTGTCTGTGCGCGTGTGTCTGTGTGTGCGTGTCTGTGTGTGCGTCTATGTGTGTGCGCATGTCTGTGTGTGACTGTGTGCGTGTTGGTGTGTCTGTATGTGTCTGTATGTGTGTCTTTGTGTGACTGTGTGTGTGTGTGTCTGTGTGTTTGTGTCTGTATGTGTCTGTGTATGTGTCTGTGTGTGAGTGTCTGTGTGTGACTGTGTGCGTGTCTGTGTCCGTGTGTCTGTTTGTGTCTGTATGTGTGTCTTTGTGTGACTGTGTGTGTGTCTGTGTCCGTGTGTCTGTTTGTGTCTGTATATGTCTGTGTGTGCGTGTGTCTGTGTGTGTGTGAGACTGTGTGTGTCTATGTGTCTGTCTGTGTGTGTTTGTGTCTGTATGTGTCTGTGTGTGTGACTGTGTGTGTGTCTGTGTGTGGGTGTCTGTGTGTGACTGTGTGTGTCTGTGTCTGTGTGTCTGTGTCTGTGAATGTCTGTGTGTGTGTGTCTGTGTGCGTATGTGTATCTGTGTGTGCATGTGTCTGTGTTCGTGTCTGTGTGTGCGTGTGTGTGTGTGTGTGTCTGTATGTGTCTGTATGTGTCTGTATGTGTGTGTGTATATGTGTCTGTGTATGTGTGCCTGTGTGTGTCCGTGTGCCTGTTTGGGTCTGTATATGTGTGTGTGTCTCTGTGTGGGTGTCTATGTGCGACTGTGTGTGTGTCTGTGTGTCTGTTTGTGTCTGTGCGTGTGTGTCTGTGTGTGTATGTGTATTTGTGTGTCTGTGTGCGTGTGTGCGTGTGTGCGTGTGTGTGTGTGTGTTTTGTGGGCAGTGCTTACCTTGACTGCTTACAATGGCACATACTTTATTTGCGGATTAAAAGTCTACCTCTGGATGCTTCCCTCCAATTGGAGGGGTTTTGTCTGACATGGGGTATGTTGTACCTGCATTCTGACCTTGCCCTCACCCCGAGACTCAGACGGTCCCTTGCCGGGTTCCTCACCTGGGTGGGAATGTTCTCTCCCTCGACGGGAATCCGTGTGCATGACAAAGACCTTAGTCAGCTCAGGACCATATGGGAAAGGGTCGCCAATGATATGGCTAGTGCCTTAACTGAAACTAATGCAGAACTACTTGCGGTTAGGACTGTGGCCCTCCAGAATCATTTTTCCCTGGACTTCCTGCTAGCCAAGGAGGGTGACACCTGTGCTACTGCTGGGGCAGAGTGCTGCACCTCCATCCCTGATGAACCCACTAACATCACTGATCTCTCTTAACACATCACACAGGAAATTCAGACTGTCCAAACTATTGTCAATATGCCTGGCAATGACATGGAAGGGTGGTCATTAGGAGGCATCCTTGGAGGACTGGGAGGCCTGTTGGTACATGTCGGAATTACAATACTAATTGTAATCATCTGCATTCTAGTGCTCTGGTACTTATGGCCACTGTTGTCCGAATGTTTGCGTTATAGACTCTGACGGGACCTGGTTGATCATCGAATGATCAGTAGGAGGGAATGAGACAGTTAGAAAGCCACAAAGGGATCAGTTCCATCTTTTACTTGTTTCTCCTGGCATACTAGGGACTCAAAGGCTAAGCATTCCATTGCTAAGAGGACTCAGTTAAGTATCAATTGCATGTCTGCCCTCTTACAAATTGAGACAGGACATCGCAGTCAGGGATCTGGCTGACTCTCAGAGAACTGATTCCTCAGGAGCCATAACTTTCAGCCTCAGGCAAAGGTATTTGTTGTCCCTGGACAAGACTGATAGCCTTGGCCATAACCCTATTAACTGCCTCCTGCTCCCATTATCTTGGTTCTTTTCCCTATTAACATAGGCATGCGAATTCCCCATTGAGAACAAGCAAAGCACGATTATGAAGAATACGATAACCAGACCTTGTAATCCATCCACTCATTATCACAGGACGTCGACAATCACTGGGCACTGTAAAATAATAATTGCCTATCTTCAACAATGCAACAACAGTCAACCATGTGACTTATAGACCTTTTGATCCCGATAAACATACTATCTTTGTGTGTAGAGCAGAGACTCATGGAGAAGGGTCACCACAAGTAGACACACAACTACTTTTGGGGACATTGAGAATCTCTCACTGGCTGTCTGATAAAGCATCTACCGTTGTACAGAAACTTGTGTCATCTGGATTTGTGGAACAAAATATCCATCAACAGAATGCCTCTGTAACCTGACATGCCAAGGTCATTTCTGGCCCCTTTTTTAGATTAGATTAGATTCGGCCCAACAAGTCCCCACCGACCCGCCGAAGCGCAACCCACCCATACCCCTACATTTACCCCTTACCTAACACTACGGACAATTTAGCATGGCCAATTCACCTGACCCGCACATCTCTGGACTGTGGGAGGAAACTGGAGCACCCGGAGGAAACCCACGCAGACACGGGGAGAACATGCAAACTCCACACAGTCAGTCGCCTGAGTCGGGAAATGAACCCGGGTCTCAGGCACTGTGAGGCAGCAGTGCTAACCACTGTGCCACCGTGCCGCCTTCTTGCTCTCCTAATTCCCTTCGAGAGCTTTTTCCAGTTTTCTTTCTATTCCTCATGGCCCCTGTCTGATTTTAGCTTCCTAATCTTCACGTGTGCTTCTGTTTTCCCTTTGACTGAATTCACAACCACCCACATTATCCAAGGGTCCCTTATCTAACCATCCTTGATCCTCCTCCTTACTGGAACATCTTGGTCTTAAACTCTGAACAGCAGATCTTTCAATAACTCCCACATTCAAATGTATACTGGCCTGATCACAGCTCCTCCCAATTAATACTCCCTAACTCCCAACTAATACTGACATAATTTTCCCTTCACCCAATTTAGTAACATACCCCAAGGTCCTGACTTTTCCTTGTTCAGAGCCATCTGAAATGTAAGGAGTTCACTGTTTCCAGAATACTCTCCCACTGAAAGGTTAGTCACATGGGCAGGCTCATTAGCCAGTACCAGGCCCAGTATGGCCCCTCCTCTGGTTGGACCATTCACACACTGTCAGTGGGTTCTGTACACTCTGAGAGATGGCTCTGAGGAAGCTGGACCAGGGTCAGGATACCGTTCACCTGGAAATAAAGAGTGGCTTGGTGATGGGATACCAACCTTGGGGGATTTATTTCACCGTGCACCTGGGTTCAAATTCCACCCCAGTCAATGGTGGAATGGGATGTCAATAAAAATCTGACACTCGTTTGAAAACCGTGTTGGGATCACTAACTTTCGGGAAGGAACCTGCCCACCTTACCTGGTCTGGCCTACATGTGGCTTCCAGCCCCACAGCAATGTGGACCCCCGGGGTAAGTAGGGAGAGGCACGAAACAACAGCCTCATCCCATAAATGATGTTTTTCAAAATGAAGTCCGAGAGCAGCAGTGAGACTGAGGTGCAGGAGGGTTTGGAGCCTCCTGCTAAGGAACAGTGCTGCCCTGCCGAGCAGGCTCTGGTCATGGTAACACCAAATAAATCCCAAGGGAAACACAGGGGAAGTGACACAGGGTTACACACTGACATATCTGAGCAGGAACATCGACGTTGACATACACCGAACCACCATCCCTCCTCCCCCCACCCACTGTAGAGTCATTTCTGGTGTCAGGCAATTTCCAGGCTCTAAAGTAACTCAGCTCTCCTTTTGTTGTCCCAGTGTGGCTCTCCATAAGCAGCAGACATCACAATGTTCAATGTTGCTCCATGATGGGATCACAGCATCTGGGCCATTCATTCAATTGGGAGGGTGACCCCCCCACTGAGGTTGTAAAAATGTTCATAGTTCCCAGTCTTCCTGCTGCCTCGACACTTATCATCAGGTCCTTTCTCAATTGTAAAGACCCAAAATATCTCCTTCAGAGACGAGCAGAAACCTGGAGAATTTAAAACACTGAGGCAGTAACAAGTATCAATTGGTTCATTTTGGTCAGAGGATTACAAAGGGACAATATAATAAAGAGCAGACAATTCTCAAGGGGTTACAGGAGAAGCAGGGCCTGAGCAGCTTGTGCATTTGTCATTAAAGGTGGAAGAGGGAGTGCAGAAAATGTACACATGGCTGATATTGGGGAGGGCAGGGCTGCTGTATGAGGAGAGATTGGTACAACTGGGCCTGGACTCAACAGCGTATAGGAGAATGAGAGGCAAAGAGTCAGTCATGGTGTTGTTGGAAACCCAAGGCTTTATTGCCAGGGGCATGTGAGAAACAGGGAGGTATCAGACACAGTATCTCCTGGCACAGAGTGTAGTGCCTGGTTTTTAATGTAATGGAAACATGCTCACAAAGAATTGAGGGACGGGCATTGCTCTTCAGGCAGAAGACAATTAACTTCTCAAATAATGAGTTCTCAAATCTGAACAGAAATGTTGAAAAAATCCTGCTCCCCATGATGGCAGGTTCACACACACAGAACACAGAATGGAAACCACTGGGGAAAGAAGCAATGGAGACATAAGACAAAATGATCCTGCAACTAATCATTTGTATCAGGATGCACTGCCTCAGATAATGGCGGAGGGAAATGCAACTGAGACATTTGGGAGAGAATGGGGTCATTAACTGACACGATGGAGTGTCACTAAGTGAATTGTTCTTTCTCAGAGCCAGCACAGACAAAACATTTGAATGGCCTCCTTCTGTGCTGTAACAATTCAGCGAACCGTGTTATGGATCAGATCAAACCCTCTATAAACATATCACAGAGATAGCCTAATCCCTCACACTCACTCCATTACTGTCACCCTGACATTTCTCTGAAAGGTATGTGTAAGGTGCTGCATTTCAGATGTGATTCACTTGGTCAAACACCCAGGCTTTCAGGAAAACACATTTTATTATTACACCACAGTTAAAATACAAAGAAATACAAGAAAAAATTACATAATTTTAACTCCACTGAAATACTTAACAAAATAAAATATTATTTAACGACTACTCACCAACAGTTCCAATATAGCAGCATCCCATAAACACACCCTTCGCAAAGGCCAATTCAGCACACAGAGATTTCTCTCACTTGCTGTCTGCTTAGACTTGGAGAAGGAACACCAACAGAATGAATCCAGCAGCAGAGAGAGATCTACAGCTTTTTCCAGCAGCAGATAAGGGAGATGCATGTAGCAGCTTCAAATCCAAAAAAATCTGTCTTCTACTTGTGAAAGTAAAAAGCAAAATCCCTGGATATGTGCGAGCCTGACTCCACCCACTCATGCTTTGTTTGTCTACATTTAATCCTGTGTCTGTCCAAACATTCACTTTACTGTTTGAATCCCAGTTTCTAGCACTTGGCACATAGCCTGGTGTGCTTTGACAATGTAGGGGCATATCTAAACACATCTTAAATGTTATCTGGGTTTCTGGGTTTCAGACTCACACCAGACACTGGTGAAACGTGTTTACTCACATTTCCTGTAAACCTCCTGCTCATTAACTTAAATCAACGTCATTGGTCATTGATCCCTCTTTCAAGGAGAATTTTTTTCTCTGACTACTCTATCTGTGCCCCCATAATCTGACACATTTCACTATCTCCTCTCAATCTCCCCTACTCTCAGGAAAAAACACCAGTCTGTCCAAATCTACCTTTGAACTGAACCTCTCCAGCCCAGGCAACATCCCGGTAACTCCCTTCTCCACCTTCTCTCGTACTATCACAGCCCTTCTAAAATGTGGATTCTAGAACTGCACATCTTACATGAGCTAAGCTCGAATCAGTCTTTAAGGTTGTTTCTCCTCTCTGCGATTAAATTCTAAGTCTGGACTAATAAAGGCAAGTATTCCACATGCCTTTGCAAACACTTTATCCACCCGACTGACACCTTAAGGAATTCAGGATAGTGCACTTCTATGTCCCTCTGATCTGCTGTGCTTCCAAGGAGCTGATACTATGCTCGTGATTTAAGAGAAAGTGGGTGTGTCGTGTGATTATTTGTCTCATTGAAGTGGGCCATGAGACTGAAACGATTGGGAACCATTCATCTCGATTCTATGTTGTTCCCGTCCATCTGTTCATCCTGTATTCCCTCACCTTGTTTGCCCTGTCCAAGTACATCACATCACATTGATCCCGATTGAATTCCATTGGACATGGTCTGACCTTCTGACCAGGGGTCTACATCCTCCAATAACATAAAGCCTTCTCCTCACGATTCACCACTCCAGAGAATAAAACAGGAACAGTCACGGTTACAACACTGATCTGAACTTCAAATTGCTTTTAAAAAGTCATTGGACCAATAATCTAGCAAAATGATGCATTCACGTTGAACGTTGGCTTGATGTTTCATCACATTACCTTGACCAACCTTGTGAAGGGATACATTATTCCATTCTTCATCTCTTCTCTGAATTTCCTCTGGGTAACTGCATAAATAAAGGTGTTTGTGCAGCAACTCAGGAGCTGGAGCATGAAGCCAATCTCTCTTACAAATGTTGGCAGAGGAACTGGGTATCCCAAGTAATCAAATCGTTTCAGTATGGAATAAGCAATGAACACCACCCATAACACGACAAAATTACCAGATATAATAAATAACATAATCATGGATTTCCTCCGACTCCCCATCTCTGGGTCACTGACACTGTCCCCAGTCATCTGAGCCCGGAGTCTCCTGCGAGCTCTGTTGGCTAATATAATGTTTCTGACTGTCAGTGTGTTTAACAGTAGAATCAAAATAAATGGAATGAATGGTGTTATTACGTAATGCATTAATTCAACAATAGCCCAAACAACTGAAGTAAATACATTTTGAGGCACTTTACAAAACCACGGACTATTAGAAAGCCAATATCGCTTGTAATACATGAAATACCAGAAAATGTTCTTCAAATAACTCAGTACAGTCACTGTTCCTAAAACCACACCCGCTGTTTTCTTGGTGTATTGTTTATTTCTCAGCTTTTGGCAACATATGGCCACAAACCGATCAAAGGTGAACATGACTGTGAACCAGACAGAGCAGTCTGTGGCAGCATAAAGCAGAACCGCGTGGATGTTGCACACGTGGAGAGCATGCACAAAAAGAAACTCCTCCCGATATGTGATAGGAATTTGTCGTAGTATCAGATCGAAGATAATGACCAGTAGATCGGCCACTGCCATAGCCACCAGGTAATGAGTGACACATTGGAAAGGCCACACATCCCCCGAACCAGGATCATAATTGCAATCAGATTAACTTGAAAGAAGAGGAACAAATATAATAATTTATATCTCAAATATAGTGCAGAAACGATCTTTTTCCTTTATTTCCAGTAAAATATTGGAGTCAATTATTAATGAGTATCCAATGATTTTGCAAAACTAAACCACAAATCTACCACAAATTTGCAATTTATAATTCCATTCAGAAAGGATTCTAACTATTTTACCTGTCAGGGGATGGAAATAACATGTAGTCAAAATCATTGGAAATGCTGAGGTCTAAAACACAGAGGTGTCTGTGACAATATGGACTTCACAACTTTGAAAACTGTTCATGGATTGAAAGAATCAACAAAGAATAACCTTTAAATATGGAGAGAAGCAATGGCGTCCTCAAATAAAGTGTTTCTTGAGACACAAGGGACAATGAGGAGCTGTTGTAAAAGCAGTTACATGGGAGTTACCCATTCCTGGGAAGAAGGGGTTACAGATACCGAAGGGGAAATAATACCTGCTTGAGAAATTGCTGCCTCGTGACAAAGGGACAATTATGACGTGGCTGCAGTGGTAATGTTCTGAAGTAAAGAGTGTAATTGTAGGAAAAGGTATGTTTTAAGCAGCTAACCCTGAATGAAACAAGGAACAAAGGAGTTACTTTTGCTGAGAAGGCAAAGTATAGACTTGAGAGGGCCGAAAATCTAATCTATATTTGGGATGAAAAAATCTATTGAATCATCAATAATGTTACAGCACAAACATGAAAGACAGAAAATAGTGCGAGAATCCAACAGCAGAACAACTCAGTTGCAGAACTTCAGTTGATAACATGGTCCAGGGATCGAACCCTGGACACTTCCAGCGACAGACCACTGTTGGTTGAAATCCAAAGCGGGTAGTAACTAATTTGGTTTGCATGGATTATACTTGGTTACTTGAGGGATCTTAATAAAGTTGTAATTATTGTTTCAGTACTGATTGTCTCAGAGATTTTTTATTAAATGGTCAAATTAAAGGGAAATTATATTGAGTTTAGCCCCAATGCATGGATCAGTGAAACGGGATTGAAACAAGCACAAGTTCAAGTCAACACAAAATTTGCGATCTGAAGCCAAATTTACCAACACGTGCAGAAATTAGATTAGACTTACAGTGTGGAAACAGGCCCTTCGCCCAACAAGTCCACACCGACCCGCCGAAGCGAAACCCACCCATACCCCTACATTTACCCCTTACCTAACACTATGGGCAATTTAGCATGGCCAATTCACCTGACCCGCACATCTTTGGACTGTGGGAGGGAAACTGGAGCACCCGGAGGAAACCCACGCAGACACGGGGAGAACGTGCAAACTCCACACAGTCAGTCACCTGAGTCGGGAATTGAACCCGGGTCTCAGGTGCTGTGAGGCAGCAGTGCTAACCACTGTGCCACCGTGCCGCCCACGATACTGTAACAGAAATGATCGATTCAGACATTTCGATATTTTGCTCCATTCAAGTAGATCTTTGATAGCTTTTATTAATTGTCATTAACGTTTCTTTAACTCTCATCTCATTCAATCCATAGAGGGAATATTCTCAATAGCTATTAAGAAAGAAACAAAGAGGAAAAGAGAATGAATGAAAAACAGTGAGAAAGGAAAAAAAGAAAGACAGCAAGAAAGAAAGAGAGAAAAAAGAGAGAAAAAGTAAGAGTGAGAAAAAAGTAAGAGAGAGAAAAAAGAGGAAAAAGAACGAGAGAAAAAAGAACGAGAGGAAAAAGAAAGAAAACAAAGAAAGAGTGAGAAAAAAAGAGAGAAAAGAGAAAGAAAAAAGAGAAAAAAGAAAGAGATAAAAAAGAAACAGAGAAAAGAGAAAGAAAACAAAGAGAAAAAAGAGAGATGAAAGAGAGAGAGAAATGAAAGAGAGAAAAAAGAGAGTGAAAATTGAAAGAGTGAAAAAGAGAGATAAAACAAAAAGAGGGAAAAAAGTGAGAGAGAGAAAAGAGAGAGAAAAGAAAGAGAAAAAATAAAGAGAAAGATAGAGAGAAAAAAAGAAAGAGAAAGAGAGAGAGAGAAAAGAAAGAGAAAAAGAGATGAAAAAGAGAGAAAACAACAAAAGACAGAAAAATGAAAGTGAGAAAATAATGAAAGAGACAGAGAAAAAAGAAAGAGAGAAAAAGAAAGAGAGAAAAGAAAGAGAGAAAAAATAAAGAGAGAGAAAAAGATAGAGAAAAGAAAGATAAAGAGAGAAAAAAAACGAGAAAGAGAGAGAGAAAAGAGTGAAGACAAAGAAAGAGAGAAAAAGAAACAGAGAGAGAAAGAAGAGACATAAAAATAAAGAGAGAAAAAGAAAGAGAAAGAGGGAAAAAGAAAGAGAGGAAAAAAAAGAGAAAATCAATGAAAGACAGAAAAAAGAAAGAGAGAAAAAAGTGAAAAAAAGACAGAGAAAAAGAAAGAGAGAGAAAAAAAGGAGAAAGAGAGAGTGAGAAGAGAAAGAGAGAAAAAAAGAGAGAAAACAAAGAAAAAGAGAGGAAAAAGGAAGAGATAAAAAGAAAGGGAGAAAATTAAAGAGTGAAAAAAGAGAGACAACAAATAAAGAGAGAAAAAGAAAGAGAAAAAAGAAAGAGAGAAAAAAGAAAGCCAGAAAAAAGAGACCGAAAATGATAGAGAGGAAAAAAAACAAAGAAAGAGAGAGAAAAAAGAGAAAGAGGAAAAAAAGAAAGCCAGAAAAAGTACAGAGAAAATAGAGAGAGAGAAAAAGAATGCAAAAGTGAGAAAAAAGAAAGAGAAAAAGGAGAGAAAACAAAGAAAGAGAAAAATAGAACGAGAGAGAAGAAAGAAATAGAGAAAAAAAGAGTGTAAAAAGAAAGCCAGAAAGAAGAGAGCGAAAATGAAAGAGTGAAAAAAGAGAAAACAAAGAAAGATAGAGAAAAAAGAAAGAGAAAGAGGAAAAAGAAAGAGAGAAAAAATAAAGGGAGAGAAAAGAGAGAGAGAAAAAGAATGCAAAAAAGAGAGAAAAAAGAAAGAGAAAAAGAGAGAGAAGAGAAAAAAGAAAGAAAAAAGAGGGAAAAAAGGAAAAGAAAGAGAGAGAGAAAAAAATTTAAAGAGGAAAGGAGAGAGAAAAAAGAAAGAGAAAGAGAGAGAAAAAAGAAAGAAAAAGAAAGAGAAAAAGAGAGAAAAGAGAGAAGAAAGGAAGAAAAAAGAGAGAAAAGAGAGAGAGAAAAACTGTAGATAGATGCAGACTATTTATTGTTTTGGCTCCCAAGTGCTATGATGTTAATGAATTCTTATAGAAAAATGGAATTCGTCTTGATGTCTACTCACTACAGAAACATAAGGAAGATCAGGGAAAAAAGTAACACAGAAATTACAATGCTGCGCATGATTAAATTGTTTTTTTTTGGAATTTCATCTACAGGATGTAACTTACCCGGGACACCAACAGCAGCTAAGACCGGGTAGTAAATCCTTTGTATGTCAGTGATCACCCACAGAATCTTCAGCTTTACCATAAAGCTAAGAGACATGGTTTCCAATTTGAAAATATTGGTTATTTTGATGACTTTTGACAAGGATTAGCCAGTTCTCTCTTTGAGAGATTGAGGAAACTTCCATTATTTATAAAGGGGAGAATCCATCAGAGCAGAAAACCAATTCCCAAGTAACAGAGCCTAATTGCAGCCACTAACGAAAGTAATGCAATCAACAGCTACTGTCAGGGGAATTTGTACATGAGCAGGCGTGGCCTGACCAGTTAACCCTATCCCTGCTCATCAACCCCAAGCATTTGTCCAAAATCGCACATTAAAAGAATAGCCTCTGTCCAACAATTCTAATAAAGGTATCTTCTAAATCAAATCAGCAGTGGGAAATAAGAATGAACATTGCACAGAATTTTAATGGAGGAGTTTAATTGTCAGTATAGAGACTGATTCAGTGTTGGCATAATTCAATGGGGACGTTCAATGAGGCTACAGTCACTGATTTCCCACGAGCAACATCCTGGAGCCCTTGATTAGAAACTTAACTGAATGAGTCACATAAAGCTTTTTCCACATCTTCTGGGATGAAGGTGTTTTTGGGCGTGGAAGCATTGATTTCCTGTCCCTAGTTATTCTCCAGAAGGTGTGAATGAGCTGCCTTCTTAATTACTGAACTTCACGTGCTGCAGGGAGATGGACACTACTAATAGCAAGTCAGAAGCTTGGAAAACTGCACTAAGGAACTCACGTCCTGACTTCCCAAAGCTTGTCTAAGCTCTGCAAAGTAAAAGTCAGGAGTGTGATGGAATCCTCCCCACTTGCCTGAACGGGTGCAGCTCCAACAGCACTCAGGGAAGCTTGACACCATCCAGGGAAAAGCAGCTCACTTGATTGGTACCACATCGTCACCCACCCAGTCCCTCCACCACCGGCTGTGTGTACCATCTACAGGACACACAGTTTAATGTTTAACATATTTATAATTAAAATATTGGGTGGACATTAAAAAAGAGATGAGGATTTATTTTCTCTCCGATGTTTGTGAGTCTTTGGATGTTGATGCAGAATTAAATGAACGATGGACGGAAAAGGTGAAGGTACCAAAACAGACTCTAATGTCTAAAGGTGCGTAAGTCTGTGATAAAGAACAGTGGCACAAGATGGAACACATACCCCTTACAGCAAGAGAAGCTAGAGATGCTTAAAAACATCCTTCTGTCTGTATTCATGTGGGAAAGTGTAAATACTAGTTGAAATAATAGGGCTTCAAGGCATTAATCTGACTTTTAAAAAATATTTAATACTCATAAAGAAAAGCACCCTGGATAAATTAAACAACAGTTGATACATCATTTGGATCTTATAATCTACATCCAGGATTTCAAAGGAAAAGGAAGCAGAGAGGGTGGTGTTGACCTTCCTGAGTGATCGATCTCACTGCTTTTCAACTGGTGTGTCCCAGCACACTGGGACGTGGTGTCAAGGTAGGAAGTGTGCTGTGGAATGTTTGGGAGGCAGTGCTGCTTTACCTGTACATTGAATCTGTCTTCGTGTTTCTGATCTCCGCCAGAGCCTCAGGGTCTATTATTGAAGGTAGCACCTACTGACAACAAGCATCCCTTACAACAGAGCAGGCACAATCTCCAGAGACACCCGTGTGCGCCCTTCCAACACTGCACTTGGCATTTGAAACACAGAGAATGTGCCGTGGTATTATTTGTCTCATTGAAGTGGGCCTTGAGTCTGAAAAGGCTGGGAATCATGAACATAAATTATGTTTCATTCCCCAAGATTATCGGTTTTGAAAATGGTCTCCTCCTGTTGAACAAGAGTATGATAAACATAGGTAGCCACAGGCCAACGTTGCTGGAAAAAAGGAAAAGGTTGGAATCAATTGGTGTGAATGGTTCAATGAAACTTTCACAGAAGTGTAATTCAATAAGATTGAAAGTGTACTATTTATAACAGGAAACAACTGTCTGAGAATGGGTACGTAAGAGGATCATGAAACTGAGAAAAAGCTTCATAGGAAATGCCACACTTCCATTATTTCAGACCACAGCCAGAGTATTGAGTGCAGTTTTGGGCCCCATAGCTCAGGAATGATGGACTGGACCTGGAGCATGTTCAGAGGAGGCTCATGAGAATGGTCCCAGAAATGAAAAGCTTAATGTATGGGGATCATTGAGGAGTCTGGTTGTATAATCAAGGTTTTAGAAGGATGAGGGAGGGTCTAATTGAAAAGTACAGAACACCGAATGGCCTGGACAGAGTGGATGTTGGGAAGATGTTTCCATTGATAAGACTGACTAGGACCCCATGGCACAGCCTTTAGAAAGGAGATAAGGGGACACTTCTTCAGCCAGAGAATGGTGAGTCTATGGGATTCACTGCCACAGATGGTTGTGGAGGCCAGATCACTGTCTATATTTAAGACGGAGATAGATAGGTTCCTGATTGTCAAGGGAATCCAGGATTACAGGGAGAAAGCAAATGAGGTTGAGAAACTTGTCAGCCATGATTGAATGGTAAAGCAGACTCAATGGGTTAAATGGCCTAATTTCTATGTCTTGTGGTGTTATAAAATAGATGTGAGAGTAAGCTATTTGGCCATTGAGCCTGCTCAACCATTCAATCTCATGATAATTGATATTTCGCCATGTTCCTGCTGTGCTCCCCCCCCCCCCCGACCCCCCACTTCCTTGACACCTTTAGAATCTAATAATCAATCTGTTAGAGTTTTAAGAATATTCAGTGAATTGCCTCCACAGCTTTATATGGTGGAGAACTCCACAGGGTCTGCAGGATGGAACAGGACATTCAGGAACACAAGAGGTAGGATCTGAAACCAGCCTTTTGAATCATTGAGTTTGCTCCAAGATTCACAGAGATCATGGCTGATCTGACCATCCCCAACTCAACCCCCCTGCCTTTTCCCCACTCACCTCAATACTCTTCCTGATTAGAAATGTGTCCATCTCAGCTTTGAATCGACTTAGAAACCCAGGATCGATGGCCCTCTGTAGTAAATAATTCCACAGATACACACCGCTCTGAGAGGAGAGATTCCTCCATATCTCTGTCTTTGACATGGGGCTCCTTATCGTGAGGTGATGCCCTGTGGTCAGAGACGGAATCTCTCCACATCTACCCTGTCAAGACCCGTGAGAATCCATAGGTCACCTCTGTTTGGCCTGCAATTCAACTCTTGGGCAACAGTTACCCAAACCTCTCAACCTCTCCTCATAAGACAGTTCCCTGCTTCTAGCGACAGCCGAGTGAACCTTCTCTCGACTGCCCCCACTGCCTGGATATCTTAACTCCGATATGGGGCTCAAAACTCTTTACAGTTTTCCAGGGAGTCCTGACCAATGCCTTGCACAGTTTTTTAACAAGACCTCCAGATTCTGATACACTGTTCCTTTAGAAATAAAGGCCAGCAGCTCATCTGCCTTCCCTATTTCCCATTGAATTTGGTTGTGATTTTTTTTGTGTGATAATGTATGCTGACTCCTGAATCCCAATGTGCTGAAGCTTTCTTCAGTCTTTCTCCAATGAAGGAATATTCAGCCTTCTTATTCTTTGCATCAAAATGGTCTTCTGTGGGAGAGAATTCCCCAGGTTGATCACCCTCTGAGTGAAGAAATGTTTCCCCATCTCAATCTGAAATTGCTCTCACCCATATCTTGAGACAGTGACCTCTCGTTCTAGACTCTCTGACCGTGGGAAACATCTTCCCTGCATCTCATCTGTCCAGGCCTGTTTGTATTTTATACATTTCAATCAGTTCCCATCTCATCCTTCTAAACTCAAATGAATACAAGCCCAGTTGGGCCAATTTCCCTCATCCTGCCATTCTCAGTGTCAGCTGAGTGAACCTTGGCTGCGCACTCTCTATGGCAAGTATATCATCTCTCAGCTACAGTGCAAACCTACATTCAATACTCAAGGTGCAGTTGGACAAAGGTCCTGTATAACTGCAGTAAGGCTTCCCCACGTCTTACACTCACTATCACTTGGCTTGTCTCTAATGTCATGTGGACTGTTTATTCTGGGATGGGAAAAGCAGTTAATGGGGAAGGGGATAGAGTGCAAGAGGGAAGGCTTTTGAGAAGAGTCAAGTACGCTGGGGCAGGTCGGTATTTTATCTGCAGATCTGGGGACACAGGAAGTACAAGGGCACCAGTGAGCCTGAGGTACAGCAGGGTTTGGAGACAGTGCTGCCCTGCTGAGCAGGCTCTGATCATTGAAACCCCAAATAAATCCCAAGGAAACACGGGGTAAGTGACACAGGGTTACACACTGACAGACCTGAACAGGAACATCGATGTTTACACACACAGACCTCCGCCAACCCTGGAGTCATATCTGGTGTCAGGCAATTCCCAGGTTCCAAAGTAACTCAGTTCTCCTTTTGTTGTCCCAATGTGGCTCTCCATAAGCAGCAGACATCTCAATGTTTCCCCATGACGAGGTTCACAGGATCTGGGCCACTCATTCATTTGGGGAGGGTGAACTCCATGAGGGTGTAAAAAAAATATTCACTGTTCCCATGTTTGGATTGTGGGAGGAAACCGAGCACCCAGAGCAAACCCAGCCAGAGATGGGGAGAATGTTCAAACTCCACACAGAGAGTCACCTGGGGCTGGAATCAAATGCAGGTCCTTGGTGCTGTGAGGCAGCAGTGCTAACCACTCAGCCACAGTGCCAGCATCAATCACTTCAATTAAAATGAAAGAGTAATTGCAGCAAATGTACACCAATCTGATACTGGGGATGGTAGGACTGCTGTGTAAGGAGAGATTAGTTCAAATGGGCCTGTATTCAGAAAGAGTTAGGAGAATGACAGGCAGAGAGTTATTGGGTGCACACGGCTTTGTTGCTTGGGCTATGTAAGAAACTTAGAGGTTATTTTCAATGTGTATTGGACACAGTGTCTCCTGCCCCAGAGTGTAGTGCCTGGTTTTTGGGTGCTCCACTTCAGAAAAGATGTGAGGCCATTAGAGAGAGAGTGTGGGAAACGGATTCACGAATATGGCTAAACCATGAGGAACCTCAATGAGTTGGACAGAATCGAGAGATTGCCATTGTTTTTCAAAATGAATAGAAAAAATTAATTGGGGCTTCATATGGATATTCAAAATCATAAGTGTTCCAGAAAAATGAATAATTATCGTGGATAAACAATTTCCCCATTGATGACAAACACATCAACAAAATTTAAACCCATTGATGAAAGAAGCAATGGAGACATGTGTGAAAGCCTATCCTGCAGCTCATCATGAGCATCTGGGCGCACTGCCTCTGACGATGGTGCAGACAGATTCCATGGAGGTTGTTCAGGAGGGAACAGCAGCTGGAAAGGCAAAGTGTGCAGGACAGAAACACAGTGAGCATTCTGAGTCCAGAGAGCATTCTGATTACCATTGGGCCTTGGCAGGTAAACATCATCGAATTACTTTGATGAACTTTGTGAAGGGATACATTATTCCATTCTTCATCACTTCTCTGAATTTCCTCTGGGTAACTGCATAAATAAAGGTGTTTTGTGCAGCACCTCAGGAGCTGGAGCATGAAGCCAATCTCTCTTACAAATGTTGGCAGAGGAACTGGGTATCCCAAGTAATCAAAGCATCTCAGTATGGAATAAGCAATGAACACCACCCATAACATGATGAAATTGCCAATTAACATAATAATGGATTTCCTCCAACTCCCCATCTCTGGGTCACTGACACTGTCTCCAGTTGTCTGAGCTCGGAGTCTCCTGCAAGCTCTGTTGGCAAATATAATGTTTCTGACAGTCAAAGTGTTTAACAGTAGAATCAAAATAAATGGAATGAATGGTGTTATTATGTAATGAATCAATTCAACAATGGCCCAGACAACTGAACGAAGTACATCGTAAGTCACACGACAGAACCATGGGTTTTGGAAAGCCAGTATCTGTTTGTATAACTGAAATACCAGAATATGTTCTTGAAACAATTCAGCACAGTCACTGTTCCTAAAACCACACTGCTGTTTTCTCAGTGCAATGTTTACTTCTCAGCTTCCAGAAACAAATGGGGACAAACTGATCTAAGGTGAATTTGACTGTGAACCAGACAGAGCAGTGTTTGGCAGCATCAAGCAGAATGGTATGGATATTGCACAGGGGGACGGACATCAGGAAAAGAAACTCCCCTTGATGTGTAACAGGAACTTGTTGTAATATCACATAGAAGATCACAACCAATAGGTCCATCTCTGCCATAACCACCAGATAATGAGTAACACATTGGAAAGACCACACTTCCACCGAATCTGGATTAGAATTGTCACCACATCACTTGACAGAAGAGGAAAATAAGAGAGCTTATTGATCAGTTACAATGCAGGAAACAATGCAACCAATTCTTAATTATTGTTATTCAATCTTATTGCAACAAACTACTTTGTGATAATAAATATATTGTTTGACATTCCAATTAGAGAGGACTCTCAAAATCCACAAACCTGCCTGCCCCGGCCGACCCATTGTCTCAGCCTGCTCCTGCCCCACCGAACTCATCTCCCAATACCTCAACACGGTCCTGTCCCCTTTAGTCCAAGAACTCTCCCCACCTACGTTCGGGACACCACCCACGCCCTCCACCTCCCCCAGGATTTTCGCTTCCCCGGTCCCCAACGCCTTATTTCACTATGGACATCCAGTCCCTGTACACCTCCATCCCCCATCACGAAGGACTCAAAGCCCTCCGCTTCTTCCTTTCCCGCCGCACCAACCAGTACCCTTCCACTGACAACCCTCCTTCGACTGACTGAACTGGTCCTCACCCTGAATAACTTCTCTTTTCAATCCTCCCACTTCCTCCAAACTAAAAGGAGTTGCCATGGGCACCCGCATGGGCCCCAGCTATGCCTGCCTCTTCGTAGATATGTGGAACAGTCCATCTTCCGCAACTACACTGGCACCACCCCCCCACCTTTTCCTCTGCTACATCGATGACTGTATCGGCGCTGCCTCGTGCTCCCACGAGGAGGTTGAACAGTTCATCAACTTTACTAACACCTTCCATCCCAACCTGAAATTCACCTGGACTGTCTCAGACTCCTCCCTCCCCTTCCTAGACCTTTCCATTTCTATCTCGGGCGCGACCGACTCAACACAGACATCTATTATAAACCGACTGACTCCCACAGCTACCTGGACTACACCTCCTCCCACCCTGCCCCCTGTAAAAACGCCATCCCATATTCCCAATTCCTTCGTCTCCGCCGCATCTGCTCCCAGGAGGACCAATTCCAACACAGCACAGCCCAGATGGCCTCCTTCTTCAAGACCGCAGATTCCCCCCCAGACGTGATCGACGATGCCCTCCACCACATCTCCTCCACTTCTCGCTCCTCCGCCCTTGAGCCCTGCTCCTCCAACCACCATCAAGACAGAACCCCACTGGTTCTCACCTACCACCCCACCAACCTCCGTATACAGCGTATCATCCACCGTCATTTCCGCCACCTCCAAACGGACCCCACCACCAAGGATATATTTCCCTCCCCTCCCCTATCAGCGTTCCGCAAGGACCCACTCCCTTCATGACTCCCTCGTCAGATCCACACCCCCTACCAACCCAACCTCCACCCCCGGCACCTTCCCCTGCAACCGCAGGAAATGTAAAACTTGCGCCCACACCTCCACACTCACTTCCCTCCAAGGCCCCAAGGGATCCTTCCATATCCGCCACAAGTTCACTGTACACGTACTCCACACACATCATCTATTGCATCCGCTGCACCAATGTGGCCTCCTCTATATTGGGGAGACGGGCCGCTTACTTGCGGAACGCTTCAGAGAACACCTCCGGGCCGCCCGAACCAACCAACCCAATCACCCCCCGTGGCTCAACACTT